>NC_056751.1:752390254-752465254 GCF_019279795.1 Protopterus annectens
ATGAGCGCGCATACACACACACACACACACACACACACACACACACACACACAGTTTCATTCATGCCACTGTAGGCACTAACAAACAAGTCCACACACATGCACATGCTAACAGCCCCAGAAATGTTTACTGAACTGCATCTGTTTTCATAGGAGTGAACGGATATCTGCCATCTTTCCTCTGATGCACTCAGGAGAGTGAATAAGGAGCTGCTGGCATTTCCTGCTAGATCACATTGCTAATCAGCATTAGCTGCTCACCCGCATTGCCTCATTATTATGCAACTCTACCAGTGAGTCTGCCCTCTGACCTGAAGTTCCCAATTATGGAAAACCCCAGTGGTAGGGCAGAACTGGAAAGGCTTACAGTAAGAGGGAAAACAGCTATGTTAGAGATTCACAATCCTGGTACGCCTTTCTGAATTCCATACACTATCTTGTACACACTGTCCTTCAAGTGTCTTACCAAAAATGCATAAGTAGTCTAGTACTTAAGACGTGTTGAGTAATGTCCGCTGTCCACACTGACCAGATGTGAGACAACTTTTAGCAGTTTTACTGGATGCATGTGAGTGCTTTAATGATTACTGTGTTCATGTTGTGGTCAGAATTTTTCCAAAAGCATGTAAGAAGCCTTCTGGGCTCAGGTGTTAGTTGCTGTCAGTTTCCATCTGGTTTGGACGGGTCTATATTACGGCATCAAAAACTCATTTCTTCGAACGGCTTTTCAATCGAAAATGCCATTAATAGAAATTGCTTTTGTGAGATTGTGGTACAGTGAAGATCGGAAAATTTACCCTTTCCTAACTGTAGTGCGATCTCACAGCCCCCCATAAGAATAATTTCTATTAATGGCATTTTTGATTGAAAAGCCGTTCGAAGAAATTAGTTTTCATGTGTCATGATATAGACCTGGTTTGGACTCTGTTGGTAATTTTTACTTAGAATGGACTCCCTGCATTTTGGTCTGAGTACAGGGAACTTGTTTTTTGTTTGACCTTTTCATCAGCCCAGTTCTGCATATGTCTTTGGTGTGTGTGTGTGTGTGTGTGTGTGTGTGTGTGTGTGTGTGTGTGTGTGTGTGTGTGTGTGTGAGTGTGTGTGTTTCCTTAAGAAATATCTCCATAATCTTGCTAAATGTATGGAGCATGATTTTTTCTGCATATGATTGGCTTTGCTTTCCTTACATTTGGTGTGAAGTTGAATGGAGGTAATTCACAGTTTTGGCTTTGGTATCAGTAATGCTTTATGTCTGTTGAGACTGACTGTTTCAAAACATGCCTCCTTCTCTTCTCCACCTCCAGTGCTACAGAATGACAAAGGGCTTTTATTTTGCCATCCTATATATATTATGGTCATTTCATGGTCCTTAATGTCAGTCCCTCATAGACTTCAACCTGAACTCTAGGTCTATCACTTTTACCATGGATACAGTGGTCAGACTACTGATGCCAATCTCTGCTGGTGCTAATTTGGTCTTGAGCAGGTTAAAACTGACAAGGTGTTTCTTTCTGGGAGCCACTTCAGAGCCATCCTGATAGCAGTGACTCTGCTTCAGTGTTGAGTCTGCACATAGCAGAACCCTTTTGGTATTATGCCATTCAGTGCCAGATGCTCTTTGGTGCTGAGGTGACTTTTTGGTGTCAAGCTTTTCAACACAGAAAGAGTTGCCAGTTAGACCTCTCTTTCCAAACACTGACTTCAGAGTTTTCTTTCTCTTGGGAATTATCTTTTTACTCCTTTCCTTAACTCCAGCATTGTATTATAAAATATTGTAAGGAACTATCATCAATCACTGAAGGAATGCTACCACTGCTGTGTCTTGGGGAGCCTGAGAACCAGTATTCAGTTAAAGTGGTCTCACTGGTACTATCCTAGGATGCAGTTTTGGATTATATTTTACCTGACCATATACGAGTGTACCTTCCCACAAACAACGGTAACTTCAAATCCTGCCTTATGGGACATTGTAGAATTTTGTTTTGCCTTGACTTTATTTATTTGACTTATTTATTTATCAATTTATTTACTTATTTTAGTAGAGTGCTGCACTTTATTTATGTATTTACTTATTTGTTTCAGTAGATTGTATGACTTTATGTATTTAATTATTTGTTTCAGTAGAGTGATGGACTTTATTTAGTTATGCTTATTTCTTTCAGTAGAGTGCTGGACTTTATGTATTTACTTATTTATTTCAGTAGAGTACTGGACTTTATTTATTTATGTATTTACTTATTTGTTTCAGTAGAGTGCTGGACATTATGTATTTACTTATTTATTTCAGTAGAGTGCTGGACTTTATGTATTTACTTATTTATTTCAGTAGAGTACTGGACTTTATGTATTTACTTATTTATTTCAGTAGAGTGCTGGACTTTATGTATTTACTTATTTATTTCAGTAGAGTGCTGGACTTTATGTATTTACTTATTTATTTCAGTAGAGTACTGGACTTTATGTATGTATTTACTTATTTGTTTCAGTAGAGTGCTGGACTTTATTTATTTATTTATGTATTTGCTTATTTATTTGAGTAGAGTGCTGGACTTTATGTATTTACTTATTTATTTCAGTTGAGTGCTGGACTTTACTTATTTATGTATTTGCTTATTTATTTGAGTAGAGTGCTGGACTTTATTTATGTATTTACTTATTTGTTTCAGTAGAGTGCTGGACTTTATTTATTTATGTATTTACTTATTTATTTCAGTATAGTACTGGACTTTATTTATGTATTTACTTATTTATTTCAGTAGAGTGCTGGACTTTATGTATTTATTTATTTATTTCAGTAGAGTGCTGGACTTTATGTATTTACTTATTTATTTGAGTAGAGTGCTGAACTTTATTTATGCATTTATTTATTTATTTATTTCAGTAGAGTGCTGAACTTTATTTATTTATGTATTTACTTATTTGTTTCAGTAGAGTGCTGGACTTTATTTATTTATGTATTTACTTATTTGTTTCAGTAGAGTGCTGGACTTTATTTATGCATTTACTTATTTGTTTCAGTTGAGTGCTGGACTTTATGTATTTACTTATTTATTTCAGTAGAGTGCTGGACTTTACTTATTTATGTATTTGCTATTTATTTGAGTAGAGTGCTGGACTTTATTTATTTATGTATTTACTTATTTATTTTAGTACAGTGCTGGACTTTATGTATTTACTTACTTATTTCAGTAGAGGGCTGGACTTTATTTATGTCTTTACTTATTTATTTCAGTAGAATGCTGGACTTTATTTATGTATTTACTTATTTATTTCAGTAGAGTGCTGAATCTTATTTATTTATGTATTTACTTATTTGTTTCAGTAGACTGCTGGACTTTATTTATTTATGTATTTACTTATTTGTTTCAGTAGAGTGCTGGACTTTATTTATGCATTTACTTATTTGTTTCATTAGAGTGCTGGACTGTATTTATGTATTTACTTATTTATTTCAGTAGAGTGCTGTACTTTATGTATTTACTTATTTCAGTAGAGTGCTGGACTTTATTTATGTATTTACTTATTTATTTCAGTAGAGTGCTGAACTTTATTTATTTATGTACTTACTTATTTGTTTCAGTAGAGTGACGGACTTTATTTATTTATGTATTTGCTTATTTGTTTCAGTAGAGTCCTGTAGTTTACTTATGTATTTACTTATTTATTTCAGTAGAGTGCTGGACTTTATTTATGTATTTACTTATTTGTTTCAGTAGAGTTCTGGACTTTATTTACGTATTTACTTATTTATTTCAGTAGAGTGCTGGAAGTTATTATGTATTTACTTATTTATTTCAGTAGACTGCTGGACTTTATTTATTTATTTATGTATTTACTTATTTATTTCAGTAGAGTGCTGGACTTTATTTATTTATGTATTTACTTATTTGTTTCAGTAGAGTGCTCGACTTTATGTATTTGCTTATTTATTTCAGTAGAGTGCTGGATGTTATTTATGTATTTACTTATTTATTTCAGTAGAGTGCTGGACTTTATTTATTTATGTATTTGCTTATTTATTTTAGTAGAATGGTGGACGTTATTTATGTATTTACTTATTTATTTCAGTAGAGTGCTGGACTTTATTTATGTATTTACTTATTTGTTTTAGTAGAGTGATGGACTTTATTTATGTATTTACTTATTAGTTTCAGTAGAGTGTTGTACTTTATTTATGTATTTACTTATTTATTTCAGTAGAGTGCTGGAGTTTGTTTATGTATTTACTTATTTGTTCAGTAGAGTGCTGGACTTTATTTATGCATTTACTTATTTGTTTCAGTAGAGCACTGGAGTTTATTTATGTATTTACTTATTTATTTCAGTAGAATGCTGGACTTTATGTATTTACTTATTTATTTCAGTAGAGTGCTGGGCTTTATGTATTTACTTATTTGTTTCAGTAGAGCGCTGGAGTTTATTTATTTATGTATTTACTTATTTATTTCAGTAGAGTGCTGGACTTTATGTATTTACTTATTTATTTCAGTAGAGTGCTGGACTTTATTTATGTATTTACTTATTTATTTCAATAGAGTGCTGAACTTTATTTATTTATGTATTTACTTATTTGTTTCAGTAGAGTGCCGGACTTTATTTATTTGTTTATTTATTTATTTATTTATTTACATTTTTTGACCAAGAGTGTCCGACTGGATGTAGGTCCATTTTCAGTGGAGGCCCGGGGAGAAAAGCTCCACAGTTAAAATAAACAGACAGTAGTTACATTAGATTACATAGCGATTAATAATTTAACATAGCAATTACTTACAACATATCTACAGATGAAGAACACAGTACATCAGTAGACAACTGGAATCTTTATCTGTGAAGTACATAACAGACATTAACAAATGTTACAATAAGAAGTTCCTGCTGTATAATAAGTACTAGGCTTATGAGCATATGAGCTTGCTATAATCAAGGTACTTAGTGGAGTGGAAAGAAAGGTAGTGGTTGGATGGGGTGGGTGATATTAAGAGTGGGAGTTGCAAGGGAATAGCCAACATGTTTTTAGGTGCGCTTTTAGTAAAGTTTTGAAGTGGGTGCATGATGGTATGGAGGTAATTGTGGGTGGGAGGGAGTTCCATAATTTGGCTATGGTGCAAGAGAATAGTGTTTCGCCAGCAGAGTTATTGGCTTTAGTGATTATGCAAGTGACTTTTGTTGCTGGATCTTAGTGCTCTGGTGGTGCGATAGGGTTGGAGTAGATTCTGGAGGGATAGGACATTTAATGGATGGTTTACTAGTTTGTGGGTGAGTGAGAGTTGATACCATTGAAGGAGGTGAGGGAGTTCAAGCCAGCCCAGTTCAGCAAGTGAGAGACAGTGGTGACTATGGTAGGATGCCCCTGTGGCAAATTTGGCGATTTTGTTGTAGCAGGTCTCTAGCTTGTTTAGATTGCATTGCCTTAGGTTGGTATATATTGGAGAGGCATAAAGTAGGGTGGAGGTAAGGTGGGAATTTGCTATTGAAATCTTTGCTGCTTTGGTGAGATGTTGCTTATTTCTGTATAACGCTCCTAGTTTTTTGTGGACTTTTTTTTATGGTCATGGATATGTGAATGTCAAATTTTAGTTTATTGTCTATTTCCACTCCTAGCAATTTGGTGTGTTCAGTTGGGTATATAGTGGTGTTGTCTTTTGCTGTGATGTTAAAGTGAGAGTTGTCTTGAGTATGTTTGGTGGTTTGGAAGATGAGTAGTTTAGTTTTGTTTGGGTTGAGTATTAATTGGGCATTGGATAACCAAGTTTCAACAGAGGAAAAGGCTTCCTGTGTGACTTTTTGCAGTTTGGGTAGGGACTGGGCTGAGCAGATGATGGTTGAGTCATCTGAGTATTGTATGAGTGTGCCATGTTTGGTGGCATTTATGTATTTACTTATTTATTTCAGTAGAATGCTGGACTTTATTTATTTATTTACTTATTTGTTTCAGTAGAGTGCTGGACTTTATTTATGTATTTATTTATTTGTTCCAGTAGAGTGCTGGACTTTATTTCTGTATTTACTTATTTATTTCAGTAGAGTGCTGGGCGTTATTTATGTATATACTTATTTATTTCAGTAGAGTGCTGGACTTTATTTATTTATGTATTTATTTGTTTCAGTAGAGTGCTGGACGTTATTTATTTATGTATTTACTTATTTGTTTCAGTAGAGTGCTGGACTTTATTTATGTATTTAATTATTTGTTTCAGTAGAGTGCTGTACTTTATTTATGTATTTACTTATTTATTTCAGTAGAGTGCTGGACTTTATGTATTTACTTATTTATTTCAGTAGAGTGCTGGACTTTATTTATGTATTTACTTATTTATTCCAGTAGAGTGCTGGACTTTATTTATCTATTTACTTATTTGATCAGTAGAGTGTTGGACTTTATGTATTTACTTGTTTGTTTCAGTAGAGTGCTTTACTTTATTTATGTATTTACTTATTTGTTTCTGTAGAGTGCTGGACTTTATTTATGTATTCACTTATTTGTTTCAGGAGAGTGTTGGACTTTATGCATTTACTTATTTGTTTCAGTAGAGTGCTGAACTTTATTTATGTATTTACTTATTTGTTTCAATACAGTGCTGAACTTTATTTATATATTTACTTATTTGTTTCAGTAGAGTGCTGTACTTTGTTTCTGTATTTACTTATTTATTTCAGTAGAGTGCTGGACTTTATTTATGTATTTACTTATTTGTGTCAGTAGAGTGCTGGACTTTATGTATTTACTTATTTGTTTCAGTAGAGTGCTGCACTTTATGTATTTACTTATTTGTTTCAGTAGAGTGCTGGACTTTATTTCTGTATTTACTTATTTATTTCAATAGAGTTCTGGACTTTATTTATGTATTTACCTATTTATTTCAGTAGAGTGCTGGACTTTATGTGTTTACTTATTTATTTCAGCAGAGTGCTGGACTTTATTTATGTATTTACTTATTTGTTTCAGTAGAGTGCTGGACTTTATTTATGTATTTACTTATTTATTTCAGTAGAGTGCTGGACTTTATTTATGTATTTACTTATTTATTTCAGTAGAATGCTGTACTTTATTTATGTATTTACTTATTTGTTTCAGTAGAGTGCTGAACTTTATTTATATATTTACTTATTTGTTTTAGTAGAGTGCTCGACCTTATTTATGTATTTATTTATTTATTCCAGTAGAGTGCTGGACTTTATTTATCTATTTACTTATTTGATCAGTAGAGTGTTGGACTTTATGTATTTACTTGTTTGTTTCAGTAGAGTGCTTTACTTTATTTATGTATTTACTTATTTGTTTCTGTAGAGTGCTGGACTTTATTTATGTATTTACTTATTTGTTTCAGTAGAGTGCTGGACTTTATGCATTTACTTATTTGTTTCAGTAGAGTGCTGAACTTTATTTATGTATTTACTTATTTGTTTCAATACAGTGCTGAACTTTATTTATATATTTACTTATTTGTTTCAGTAGAGTGCTGTACTTTGTTTCTGTATTTACTTATTTATTTCAGTAGAGTGCTGGACTTTATGTATTTACTTATTTGTATCAGTAGAGTGCTGGACTTTATGTATTTACTTATTTGTTTCAGTAGAGTGCTGCACTTTATGTATTTACTTATTTGTTTCAGTAGAGTGCTGGACTTTATTTCTGTATTTACTTATTTATTTCAGTAGAGTTCTGGACTTTATTTATGTATTTACCTATTTATTTCAGTAGAGTGCTGGACTTTATGTGTTTACTTATTTATTTCAGCAGAGTGCTGGACTTTATTTATGTATTTACTTATTTGTTTCAGTAGAGTGCTGGACTTTATTTATGTATTTACTTATTTATTTCAGTAGAGTGCTGGACTTTATTTATGTATTTACTTATTTATTTCAGTAGAATGCTGTACTTTATTTATGTATTTACTTATTTGTTTCAGTAGAGTGCTGAACTTTATTTATATATTTACTTATTTGTTTTAGTAGAGTGCTCGCCTTTATTTATGTATTTACTTATTTATTTCAGTAGAGTGCTGGACTTTATTTATGTATTTACTTATTTATTTCAGTAGAGTGCTGGACTTTATTTATGTATTTACTTATTTATTTCAGTAGAGTGCTGGACTTTATTTATGTATGTATTTACTTATTTATTTCAGTAGAGTGCTGTACTTTATGTATTTACTTATTTATTTCAGCAGTGTGCTGTACTTTATGTATTTACTTATTTGTTTCAGTAGAGTGCTGGACTTCATTTATTTATATATTTACATATTTATTTCAGTAGAGTGCTGGACTTTATTTATGTATTTACTTATTTGTTTCAGTAGAGTGCTGGACTTTATGTATTTACTTATTTATTTCAGTAGAAAGCTGGACTTTATTTATGTATTTACTTATTTGTTTCAGTAGAGCTCTGGAGTTTATTTATTTATGTATTTACTTATTTATTTCAGTAGAGTGCTGGACTTTATGTATTTACTTATTTATTTCAGTAGAGTGCTGGACTTTATTTATGTATTTACTTATTTATTTCAATAGAGTGCTGAACTTTATTTATTTATGTATTTACTTATTTGTTTCAGTAGAGTGCTGGAGTTTATTTATTTATGTATTTACTTATTTATTTCAGTAGAATGCTGGACTTTATGTATTTACTTATTTATTTCAGTAGAGTGCAGGACTTTATTTATGTATTTACTTATTTATTTCAGTAGGGTGCTGGACTTTTTTTATTTATGTAGTTACTTATTTGTTCAGTAGAGTGCTGGACTTTATTTATTTTTGTATTTACTTATTTGTTTCAGTCATGTGCTGAACTTTATTTATTTATGTATTTACTTATTTGTTTCAGTAGAGTGCCGGACTTTATTTATTTATGTATTTACTTATTTGTTTCAGTACAGTCCTGTACTCTATTTATGTATTTACTTATTTGATTCAGTAGAGTGCTGGACTTTCTTTATTTATGTGTTGCCTTGTTTGTTTCAGTAGAGTGCTGGACTTTATTTATATATTTACTTATTTATTTCAGTAGAGTGCTGGACTTTATGTATTTACTTATTTGTTTCAGTAGAGTGCTGGACTTTATGTATTTACTTATTTGTTTCAGTAGAGTGCCGGACTTTATTTATTTATGTATTTACTTATTTATTTCAGTAGAGTGCTGGACTTTATTTATGTATTTACTTATTTGTTTCAGTAGAGTGCTGGACTTTATTTATTTGTTTATTTATTTATTTACATTTTTTGACCAAGAGTGTCCGACTGGACGTAGGTCCATTTTCAGTGGAGGCCCGGGGAGAAAAGCTCCACAGTTAAAATAAACAGACAGTAGTTGCATTGGATTACATAGTGATTAATAATTTAACATAGCAATTACTTACAACATATCTACAGATGAAGAACACAGTACATCAGTAGACAACTAGAATCTTTATCTGTGAAGTACATAACAGACATTAACAAATGTTACAATAAGAAGTTCCTGCTGTATAATAAGTACTAGGCTTATGAGCATATGAGCTTGCTATAATCAAGGTACTTAGTGGAGTGGAAAGAAAGGTAGTGGTTGGATGGGGTGGGTGATATTAAGAGTGGGAGTTGCAAGGGCATAGCCAACATGTTTTTAGGTGCGCTTTTAGTAAAGTTTTGAAGTGGGTGCATGATGGTATGGAGGTAATTGTGGGTGGGAGGGAGTTCCATAATTTGGCTATGGTGCAAGAGAATAGTGTTTCACCAGCAGAGTTATTGGCTTTAGTAATTATGCAAGTGACTTTTGTTGCTGGATCTTAGTGCTCTGGTGGTGTGATAGGGTTGGAGTAGATTCTGGAGGGATAGGACATTTATTGGATGGTTTACTAGTTTGTGGGTGAGTGAGAGTTGATACCATTGAAGGAGGTGAGGGAGTTCACGCCAGCCCAGTTCAGCAAGTGAGAGACAGTGGTGACTATGGTTGGATGCCCCTGTGGTGAATTTGGCAATTTTGTTGTAGCAGGTCTCTAGCTTGTTTAGATTGCATTGCCTTAGGTTGGTATATATTGGAGAGGCATAAAGTAGGGTGGAGGTAAGGTGGGAATTTGCTATTGAAATCTTTGCTGCTTTGGTGAGAAGTTGCTTATTTCTGTATAATGCTCCTAGTTTTTTGTGGACTTTTTATGGTCATGGATATGTGAATGTCAAATTTTAGTTTATTGTCTGTTTCCACTCCTAGCAATTTGGTGTGTTCAGTTGGGTATAGAGTGGTGTTGTCTTTTGCTGTGATGTTAAAGTGAGAGTTGTTTTGAGTATGTTTGGTGGGTTGGAAGATGAGTAGTTTAGTTTTGTTTCGGTTGAGTATTAATTGGGCATTGGATAACCAAGTTTCAACAGAGGAAAAGGCTTCCTGTCTGACTTTTTGCAGTTTTGGTAGGGACTGGCTGAGCAGATGATGGTTGAGTCATCTGAGTATTGTATGAGTGTGCCATGTTTGGTGGCATTTATGTATTTACTTATTTATTTCAGTAGAGTGCTGGACTTTATTTATTTATTTATTTACTTATTTGTTTCAGTAGAGTGCTGGACTTTATTTATGTATTTATTTATTTATTCCAGTAGAGTGCTAGACTTTATTTCTGTATTTACTTATTTATTTCAGTAGAGTGCTGGACGTTATTTATGTATATACGTATTTATTTCAGTAGAGTGCTGGACTTTATTTATTTATGTATTTACTTATTTGTTTCAGTAGAGTGCTGGACGTTATTTATTTATGTATTTACTTATTTGTTTCAGTAGAGTGCTGGACTTTATTTATGTATTTACTTATTTGTTTCAGTAGAGTGCTGTACTTTATTTATGTATTTACTTATTTATTTCAGTAGAGTGCTGGACTTTATTTATGTATTTACTTATTTATTTCAGTAGAGTGCTGGACTTTATTTATGTATTTTCTTATTTATTTCAGTAGAGTGCTGGACTTTATTTATGTATTTACTTATTTATTTCAGTAGAGTGCTGGACTTTATTTATGTATTTACTTATTTGTTTCAGTAGAGTGCTGGACTTTATTTATATATTTACTTATTTATTTCAGTAGAGTGCTGGACGTTATTTATGTATTTACTTTTATTTCAGTAGAGTGCTGGACTTTATTTATGTATTTACTTATTAGTTTCAGTCGAGTGCTGAACTTTATTTATGTATTTACTTATTTGTTACAGGAGAGTGCTGGACATTATTTAAGTATTTACTTATTTAATTCAGTAGAGTGCTGGTCTTAATGTATTTACTTGTTTATATCAGTAGAGTGCTGGACTTTATTTATGTATTTGCTTATTTATTTCAGCAGAGTGCTGGACTTTATTTATGTATTTACTTATTTATTCAGTAGAGTGCTGGACTTTATGTATTTACTTATTTATTTCAGCAGAGTACTGGACTTTATTTATGTATTTACTTATTTGTTTCAGTAGAGTGCTGGACTTCATTTATTTATGTATTTACATATTTATTTCAGTAGAGTGCTGGACTTTATGTATTTACTTATTTGTTTCAGTAGAGTGCTGGAGTTTATTTATTTATGTATTTACTTATTTGTTTCAGTAGAGTGCTGAACTTTATTTACATATTTACTTATTTATTTCAGTAGAGTGCTGGACTTTATGTATTTACTTATTTATTTCAGTAGAGTGCTGGACTTTATTTATGTATTTACTTATTTATTTCAGTAGAGTGCTGGACTTTATTTATGTATTTACTTATTTATTTCAGTAGAGTGCAGGACTTTATTTATGTAATTACTTATTTCTTCCAGTAGAGTGTTGGACTTTATTTAGTTATGTATTTACTTATTTGTTTCAGTAGAGTGCTGGACTTTATTTTTGGATTTACTTATTTGTTTCATTAGAGTGCTGGACTGTATTTATGTATTTACTTATTTATTTCAGTAGAGTGCTGGACTTTATTTATGTATTTAATTATTTATTTCAGTAGAGTGCTGGACTTTATTTATGTATTTACTTATTTATTTCAGTAGAATGCTGAACTTTATTTATTTATGTACTTACTTATTTGTTTCAGTAGAGTGCTGGACTTTATTTATTTATGTATTTACTTATTAGTTTCAGTAGAGTCATGTAGTTTATTTATGTATTTACTTATTTATTTCAGTGGAGTGCTGGACTTTATTTGTTTATGTATTTACTTATTTGTTTCAGTAGAGTGCTGGACTTTATTTATTTATTTACTTATTTATTTCAGTAGCATGTTGGACGTTATTTATGTATTTACTTATTTAATTCAGTAGACTGCTGGACTTTATTTATTTATGTATTTACTTCTTTATTTCAGTAGAGTGCTGGACTTTATTTATTTATGTATTTACTTATTAGTTTCAGTAGAGTGCTGGACTTTATGTATTTACTTAATTGTTTCAGTTGAGTGCTGTACTTTATTTATGTATTCACTTATTTATTTCAGTAGAGTGCTGGACTTTATTTATTTATGTATTTACTTATTTGTTCAGTAGAGTGCTGGACTTTATTTATGTATTTACTTATTTGTTTCAGTAGAGTGCTGTACTTTATTTATGTATTTACGTATTTCATTCACTAGAGTGCTGGTCTCTATTTATCTATTTACTTATTTGTTTCAGTAGAGTGCTGGACTTTATTTATGTATTTACTTATTTATTTCAGTAGAGTGCTGGACTTTATTTATGTATTTACTTATTTGTTTCAGTAGAGTGCTGGACTTTATTTATTTATGTATTTGCTTATTTCTTTCAGTAGAGTGCTGGACTTTATTTAGTTATGTACTTACTTATTTGTTTCAGTAGAGTGCTGGACTTTATTTATGTATTTACTTATTTGTTTCAGTAGAGTGCTGGACTTTATATATTTACTTATTTGTTTCAGTAGAGTGCCGGACTTTATTTATTTATGTATTTACTTATTTATTTCAGTAGAGTGATGGACTTTATTTATGTATTTACTTATTTGTTTCAGTAGAGTCCTGTACTTTATTTATGTATTTACTTATTTATTTCAGTAGAGTGCTGGACTTTATTTATTTATGTATTTACTTATTTGTTTCAGTAGAGTGCTGGACTTTATTTATTTGTTTATTTATTTATTTATTTATTTACATTTTTTGACCAAGAGTGTCCGACTGGACGTAGGTCCATTTTCAGTGGAGGCCCGGGGAGAAAAGCTCCACAGTTAAAATAAACAGACAGTAGTTGCATTGGATTACATAGTGATTAATAATTTAACATAGCAATTACTTACAACATATCTACAGATGAAGAACACAGTACATCAGTAGACAACTAGAATCTTTATCTGTGAAGTACATAACAGACATTAACAAATGTTACAATAAGAAGTTCCTGCTGTATAATAAGTACTAGGCTTATGAGCATATGAGCTTGCTATAATCAAGGTACTTAGTGGAGTGGAAAGAAAGGTAGTGGTTGGATGGGGTGGGTGATATTAAGAGTGGGAGTTGCAAGGGCATAGCCAACATGTTTTTAGGTGCGCTTTTAGTAAAGTTTTGAAGTGGGTGCATGATGGTATGGAGGTAATTGTGGGTGGGAGGGAGTTCCATAATTTGGCTATGGTGCAAGAGAATAGTGTTTCACCAGCAGAGTTATTGGCTTTAGTAATTATGCAAGTGACTTTTGTTGCTGGATCTTAGTGCTCTGGTGGTGTGATAGGGTTGGAGTAGATTCTGGAGGGATAGGACATTTATTGGATGGTTTACTAGTTTGTGGGTGAGTGAGAGTTGATACCATTGAAGGAGGTGAGGGAGTTCACGCCAGCCCAGTTCAGCAAGTGAGAGACAGTGGTGACTATGGTTGGATGCCCCTGTGGCGAATTTGGCGATTTTGTTGTAGCAGGTCTCTAGCTTGTTTAGATTGCATTGCCTTAGGTTGGTATATATTGGAGAGGCATAAAGTAGGGTGGAGGTAAGGTGGGAATTTGCTATTGAAATCTTTGCTGCTTTGGTGAGAAGTTGCTTATTTCTGTATAATGCTCCTAGTTTTTTGTGGACTTTTTTTATGGTCATGGATATGTGAATGTCAAATTTTAGTTTATTGTCTGTTTCCACTCCTAGCAATTTGGTGTGTTCAGTTGGGTATAGAGTGGTGTTGTCTTTTGCTGTGATGTTAAAGTGAGAGTTGTTTTGAGTATGTTTGGTGGGTTGGAAGATGAGTAGTTTAGTTTTGTTTCGGTTGAGTATTAATTGGGCATTGGATAACCAAGTTTCAACAGAGGAAAAGGCTTCCTGTCTGACTTTTTGCAGTTTTGGTAGGGACTGGCTGAGCAGATGATGGTTGAGTCATCTGAGTATTGTATGAGTGTGCCATGTTTGGTGGCATTTATGTATTTACTTATTTATTTCAGTAGAGTGCTGGACTTTATTTATTTATTTATTTATTTACTTATTTGTTTCAGTAGAGTGCTGGACTTTATTTCTGTATTTACTTATTTATTTCAGTAGGGTGTTGGACTTTATTTCTGTATTTACTTATTTATTTCAGTAGAGTGCTGGGCGTTATTTATGTATATACTTATTTATTTCAGTAGAGTGCTGGACGTTATTTATTTATGTATTTACTTATTTGTTTCAGTAGAGTGCTGGACTTTATTTATGTATTTACTTATTTGTTTCAGTAGAGTGCTGTACTTTATTTATGTATTTACTTATTTATTTCAGTAGAGTGCTGGACTTTATGTATTTACTTATTTATTTCAGTAGAGTGCTGGACTTTATTTATGTATTTACTTATTTATTTCAGTAGAGTGCTGGACTTTATTTATTTATGTATTTACTTATTTGTTCAGTAGAGTGCTGAACTTTATTTATGTATTTTCTTGTTTGTTTCAGTAGAGTGCTTTACTTTATTTGTGTATTTACTTATTTGTTTCTGTAGAGTTCTGGACTTTATTTAAGTATTTACTTATTTGTTTCAGTAGAGTGCTGGACTTTATGTATTTACTTATTTGTTTCAGTAGAGTGCTGAACTTTATTTATGTATTTACTTATTTGTTTCAATACAGTGCTGAACTTTATTTATATATTTACTTATTTGTTTCAGTAGAGTGCTGTACTTTGTTTCTGTATTTACTTATTTATTTCAGTAGAGTGCTGGACTTTATTTATGTATTTACTTATTTGTGTCAGTAGAGTGCTGGATTTTATGTATTTACTTATTTGTTTCAGTAGAGTGCTGCACTTTATGTATTTACTTATTTGTTTCAGTAGAGTGCTGGACTTTATTTATGTATTTACTTATTTATTTCAGTAGAGTGCTGGACTTTATTTATGTATTTACTTATTTGTTTCAGTAGAGTGCTGGACTTTATGTATTTACTTATTTATTTCAGTAGAGTGCTGGACTTTATTTATGTATTTACTTATTTGTTTCAGTAGAGTGCTGGACTTTATTTATGTATTTACTTATTTATTTCAGTAGAGTGCTGGACTTTATTTATGTATTTACTTATTTATTTCAGTAGAGTGCTGTACTTTATTTATGTATTTACTTATTTGTTTCAGTAGAGTGCTGAACTTTATTTATATATTTACTTATTTGTTTCAGTAGAGTGCTGGACTTTATTTATGTATTTACTTATTTATTTCAGTAGAGTGCTGGACTTTATTTATGTATTTACTTATTTATTTCAGTAGAGTGCTTGACCTTATTTATGTATTTTCTTACTTTTTTCAGTAGAGTGCTGGACTTTATTTATGTATTTACTTATTTGTTTCAGTAGAGTGCTGGACTTTATTTATGTATTTACTTATTTGTTTCAGTAGAGTGCTGGACTTTATGTATTTACTTATTTATTTCAGTAGAGTGCTGGACTTTATTTATGTATTTACTTATTTGTTTCAGTAGAGTGCTGGACTTTATTTATGTATTTACTTATTTATTTCAGTAGAGTGCTGGACTTTATGTATTTACTTATTTATTTCAGTAGAGTGCTGGACTTTATGTATTTACTTATTTATTTCAGTAGAGTGCTGGACTTTATTTATGTATTTACTTATTTGTTTCAGTAGAGTGCTGGACTTTATTTATGTATTTACTTATTTATTTCAGTAGAGTGCTGGACTTTATGTATTTACTTATTTATTTCAGTAGAGTGCTGGACTTTATTTATGTATTTACTTATTTATTTCAGTAGAGTGCTGGACTTTATTTATGTATTTACTTATTTAATTCAGTAGACTGCTGGACTTTATTTATGTATTTACTTATTTATTTCAGTAGAGTGCTGGACGTTATTTATGTATTTACTTATTTATTTCAGTAGAGTGGTGTACTTTATGTATTCAATTATTTATTTCAGTAGAGTGCTGGACTTTATTTGTGTATTTACTTATTTATTTCAGTAGAATGCTGAACTTTATTTCTGTATTTACTTATTTATTTCAGTCGAGTGCTGGACTTTGTTTATGTATTTACTTATTTGTTTCAGTAGAGTGCTGGACTTTATTTATTTATTTACTTATTTATTTCAGCAGAGTGCTGGACTTTATTTATGTATTTACTTATTTGTTTCAGTAGAGTGCTGGACTTTATGTATTTACTTATTTATTTCAGTAGAGTGCTGGACTTTATTTATGTATTTACTTATTTATTTCAGTAGAGTGCTGGACTTTATTTATATATGTATTTACTTATTTATTTCAGTAGAGTGCTGGACTTTATTTATGTATTTACTTATTTATTTCAGTAGAGTGCTGGACTTTATTTATGTATTTACTTATTTATTTCAGTAGAGTGCTGGACTTTATTTATGTATTTACTTATTTATTTCAGTAGAGTGTTGGACTTTATTTATGTATTTACTTATTTGTTTCAGTAGAGTGCTGGACGTTATGTATTTATGTATTTACTTATTTATTTCAGTAGAGTGCTGGACTTTATTTATGTATTTACTTATTTGTTTCAGTAGAGTGCTGGACTTTATTTATGTATTTACTTATTTATTTCAGTAGAGTGCTGGACTTTATTTATGTATTTACTTATTTATTTCAGTAGAGTGCTGGACTTTATTTATGTATTTACTTATTTATTTCAGTAGAGTGCTGGACTTTATTTATTTATGTATTTACTTATTTATTTCAGTAGAGTGCTGGACTTTATTTATGTATTTACTTATTTGCTTCAGTAGAGTGCTGGATTTTATTTATGTGTTTACTTATTTATTTCAGTAGAGTGCTGGACTTTATGTATTTACTTATTTAATTCAGTAGACTGCTGGACTTTATTTATGTATTTACTTATTTATTTCAGTAGAGTGCTGGATTTTATTTATGTGTTTACTTATTTATTTCAGTAGAGTGCTGGACTTTATGTATTTACTTATTTGTTTCAGTAGAGTGCTGGACTGTATTTATGTATTTACTTATTTATTTCAGTAGAGTGGTGTACTTTATGTATTCAATTATTTATTTCAGTAGAGTGCTGGACTTTATTTGTGTATTTACTTATTTATTTCAGTAGAATGCTGAACTTTATTTATTTATGTATTTACTTATTTGTTCAGTAGAGTGCTGAACTTTATGTATTTTATTTACTTATTTATTTCAGTAGAATGCTGAACTTTATTTATTTATGTACTTACTTATTTGTTTCAGTAGAGTGCTGGACTTTATTTATTTATGTATTTACTTATTAGTTTCAGTAGAGTACTGTAGTTTATTTATGTATTTACTTATTTATTTCAGTGGAGTGCTGGACTTTATTTATGTATTTACTTATTTGTTTCAGTAGAGTGCTGGACTTTATTTATATATTTACTTATTTATTTCAGTAGAGTGCTGGACTTTATGTATTTACTTATTTGTTTCAGTAGAGTGCCGGACTTTATTTATGTATTTACTTATTTGTTTCAGTAGAGTGCTGGAGTTTATTTATTTATGTATTTACTTATTTATTTCAGTAGAGTGCTGGACTTTATGTATTTACTTATTTATTTCAGTAGAGTGATGGACTTTATTTATGTATTTACTTATTTGTTTCAGTAGAGTGCTGGACTTTATTTATTTGTTTATTTATTTATTTATTTATTTACATTTTTTGACCAAGAGTGTCCGACTGGACGTAGGTCCATTTTCAGTGGAGGCCCGGGGAGAAAAGCTCCACAGTTAAAATAAACAGACAGTAGTTGCATTGGATTACATAGTGATTAATAATTTAACATAGCAATTACTTACAACATATCTACAGATGAAGAACACAGTACATCAGTAGACAACTAGAATCTTTATCTGTGAAGTACATAACAGACATTAACAAATGTTACAATAAGAAGTTCCTGCTGTATAATAAGTACTAGGCTTATGAGCATATGAGCTTGCTATAATCAAGGTACTTAGTGGAGTGGAAAGAAAGGTAGTGGTTGGATGGGGTGGGTGATATTAAGAGTGGGAGTTGCAAGGGCATAGCCAACATGTTTTTAGGTGCGCTTTTAGTAAAGTTTTGAAGTGGGTGCATGATGGTATGGAGGTAATTGTGGGTGGGAGGGAGTTCCATAATTTGGCTATGGTGCAAGAGAATAGTGTTTCACCAGCAGAGTTATTGGCTTTAGTAATTATGCAAGTGACTTTTGTTGCTGGATCTTAGTGCTCTGGTGGTGTGATAGGGTTGGAGTAGATTCTGGAGGGATAGGACATTTATTGGATGGTTTACTAGTTTGTGGGTGAGTGAGAGTTGATACCATTGAAGGAGGTGAGGGAGTTCACGCCAGCCCAGTTCAGCAAGTGAGAGACAGTGGTGACTATGGTTGGATGCCCCTGTGGTGAATTTGGCGATTTTGTTGTAGCAGGTCTCTAGCTTGTTTAGATTGCATTGCCTTAGGTTGGTATATATTGGAGAGGCATAAAGTAGGGTGGAGGTAAGGTGGGAATTTGCTTTTGAAATCTTTGCTGCTTTGGTGAGAAGTTGCTTATTTCTGTATAATGCTCCTAGTTTTTTGTGGACTTTTTTTTATGGTCATGGATATGTGAATGTCAAATTTTAGTTTATTGTCTGTTTCCACTCCTAGCAATTTGGTGTGTTCAGTTGGGTATAGAGTGGTGTTGTCTTTTGCTGTGATGTTAAAGTGAGAGTTGTTTTGAGTATGTTTGGTGGGTTGGAAGATGAGTAGTTTAGTTTTGTTTCGGTTGAGTATTAATTGGGCATTGGATAACCAAGTTTCAACAGAGGAAAAGGCTTCCTGTCTGACTTTTTGCAGTTTTGGTAGGGACTGGCTGAGCAGATGATGGTTGAGTCATCTGAGTATTGTATGAGTGTGCCATGTTTGGTGGCATTTATGTATTTACTTATTTATTTCAGTAGAGTGCTGGACTTTATTTATTTATTTATTTACTTATTTGTTTCAGTAGAGTGCTGGACTTTATTTATGTATTTATTTATTTATTTATTCCAGTAGAGTGCTAGACTTTATTTCTGTATTTACTTATTTATTTCAGTAGAGTGCTGGACGTTATTTATGTATATACGTATTTATTTCAGTAGAGTGCTGGACTTTATTTATTTATGTATTTACTTATTTATTTCAGTAGAGTGCTGGACTTTATTTATTTATGTATTTACTTATTTGTTTCAGTAGAGTGCTGGACTTTATTTATGTATTTACTTATTTGTTTCAGTAGAGTGCTGGACTTTATTTATGTATTTACTTATTTATTTCAGTAGAGTGCTGGACTTTATGTATTTACTTATTTATTTCAGCAGAGTGCTGGACTTTATTTATGTATTTACTTATTTGTTTCAGTAGAGTGCTGGACTTTATTTATGTATTTACTTATTTGTTTCAGTAGAGTGCTGGACTTTATTTATGTATTTACTTATTTATTTTAGTAGAGTGCTGGACTTTATTTATGTATTTACTTATTTGTTTACTTATTTGTTTCAGTAGAGTGCTGGACTTTATTTATGTATTTACTTATTTGTTTCAGTAGAGTGCTGGACTTTATGTATGTATTTACCTATTTATTTCAGTAGAGTGCTGGACTTTATGTGTTTACTTATTTATTTCAGCAGAGTGCTGGACTTTATTTATGTATTTACTTATTTGTTTCAGTAGAGTGCTGGACTTTATTTATGTATTTACTTATTTATTTCAGTAGAGTGCTGGACTTTATTTATGTATTTACTTATTTATTTCAGTAGAGTGCTGTACTTTATTTATGTATTTACTTATTTGTTTCAGTAGAGTGCTGAACTTTATTTATATATTTACTTATTTGTTTTAGTAGAGTGCTCGCCTTTATTTATGTATTTACTTATTTATTTCAGTAGAGTGCTGGACTTTATTTATGTATTTACTTATTTATTTCAGTAGAGTGCTGGACTTAATGTATTTACTTATTTATTTCAGTAGATTGCTGGACTTTATTTATGTATTTACCTATTTTTAGTAGAGTGCTGGACTTTATGTATTTACTTATTTATTTCAGCAGTGTGCTGTACTTTATGTATTTACTTATTTGTTTCAGTAGAGTGCTGGACTTTATTTATGTATTTACTTATTTATTTCAGTAGAGTGCTGGACTTTATTTATGTATTTACTTATTTTTTTCAGTAGAGTGCTGGACTTTATTTATGTATTTACTTATTTGTTTCAGTAGAGTGCTGGACTTTATTTATGTATTTACTTATTTATTTCAGTAGAGTGCTGGACTTTATGTATTTACTTATTTATTTCAGTAGAGTGCTGGACTTTATGTATTTACTTATTTGTTTCAGTAGAGTGCTGGACTTTATTTATGTATTTACTTATTTATTTCAGTAGAGTGCTGGACTTTATTTATGTATTTACTTATTTGTTTCAGTAGAGTGCTGGACTTTATGTATTTACTTATTTATTTCAGTAGAGTGCTGGACTTTATTTATGTATTTACTTATTTGTTTCAGTAGAGTGCTGGACTTTATTTATGTATTTACTTATTTATTTCAGTAGAGTGCTGGACTTTATTTATGTATTTACTTATTTATTTCAGTAGAATGCTGTACTTTATTTATGTATTTACTTATTTGTTTCAGTAGAGTGCTGAACTTTATTTATATATTTACTTATTTGTTTTAGTAGAGTGCTCGCCTTTATTTATGTATTTACTTATTTATTTCAGTAGAGTGCTGGACTTTATTTATGTATTTACTTATTTATTTCAGTAGAGTGCTGGACTTTATTTATGTATTTACTTATTTATTTCAGTAGAGTGCTGGACTTTATTTATGTATGCATTTACTTATTTATTTCAGTAGAGTGCTGTACTTTATATATTTACTTATTGATTTCAGCAGTGTGTTGTACTTTATGTATTTACTTATTTGTTTCAGTAGAGTGCTGGACTTCATTTATTTATATATTTACATATTTATTTCAGTAGAGTGCTGGACTTTATTTATGTATTTACTTATTTGTTTCAGTAGAGTGCTGGACTTTATGTATTTACTTATTTATTTCAGTAGAAAGCTGGACTTTATTTATGTATTTACTTATTTGTTTCAGTAGAGCTCTGGAGTTTATTTATTTATGTATTTACTTATTTATTTCAGTAGAGTGCTGGACTTTATGTATTTACTTATTTATTTCAGTAGAGTGCTGGACTTTATTTATGTATTTACTTATTTATTTCAATAGAGTGCTGAACTTTATTTATTTATGTATTTATGTATTTACTTATTTGTTTCAGTAGAGTGCTGGAGTTTATTTATTTATGTATTTACTTATTTATTTCAGTAGAATGCTGGACTTTATGTATTTACTTATTTATTTCAGTAGAGTGCAGGACTTTATTTATGTATTTACTTATTTATTTCAGTAGGGTGCTGGACTTTTTTTTATTTATGTAGTTACTTATTTGTTCAGTAGAGTGCTGGACTTTATTTATTTTTGTATTTACTTATTTGTTTCAGTCATGTGCTGAACTTTATTTATTTATGTATTTACTTATTTGTTTCAGTAGAGTGCCGGACTTTATTTATTTATGTATTTACTTATTTGTTTCAGTACAGTCCTGTACTCTATTTATGTATTTACTTATTTGATTCAGTAGAGTGCTGGTCTTTCTTTATTTATGTGTTTCCTTGTTTGTTTCAGTAGAGTGCTGGACTTTATTTATATATTTACTTATTTATTTCAGTAGAGTGCTGGACTTTATGTATTTACTTATTTGTTTCAGTAGAGTGCTGGACTTTATTTATTTATGTATTTACTTATTTATTTCAGTAGAGTGCTGGACTTTATTTATGTATTTACTTATTTGTTTCAGTAGAGTGCTGGACTTTATTTATTTGTTTATTTATTTATTTATTTACATTTTTTGACCAAGAGTGTCCGACTGGACGTAGGTCCATTTTCAGTGGAGGCCCGGGGAGAAAAGCTCCACAGTTAAAATAAACAGACAGTAGTTGCATTGGATTACATAGTGATTAATAATTTAACATAGCAATTACTTACAACATATCTACAGATGAAGAACACAGTACATCAGTAGACAACTAGAATCTTTATCTGTGAAGTACATAACAGACATTAACAAATGTTACAATAAGAAGTTCCTGCTGTATAATAAGTACTAGGCTTATGAGCATATGAGCTTGCTATAATCAAGGTACTTAGTGGAGTGGAAAGAAAGGTAGTGGTTGGATGGGGTGGGTGATATTAAGAGTGGGAGTTGCAAGGGCATAGCCAACATGTTTTTAGGTGCGCTTTTAGTAAAGTTTTGAAGTGGGTGCATGATGGTATGGAGGTAATTGTGGGTGGGAGGAGTTCCATAATTTGGCTATGGTGCAAGAGAATAGTGTTTCACCAGCAGAGTTATTGGCTTTAGTAATTATGCAAGTGACTTTTGTTGCTGGATCTTAGTGCTCTGGTGGTGTGTTAGGGTTGGAGTAGATTCTGGAGGGACAGGACATTTATTGGATGGTTTACTAGTTTGTGGGTGAGTGAGAGTTGATACCATTGAAGGAGGTGAGGGAGTTCACGCCAGCCCAGTTCAGCAAGTGAGAGACAGTGGTGACTATGGTTGGATGCCCCTGTGGTGAATTTGGCGATTTTGTTGTAGCAGGTCTCTAGCTTATTTAGATTGCATTGCCTTAGGTTGGTATATATTGGAGAGGCATAAAGTAGGGTGGAGGTAAGGTGGGAATTTGCTATTGAAATCTTTGCTGCTTTGGTGAGAAGTTGCTTATTTCTGTATAATGCTCCTAGTTTTTTGTGGACTTTTTTTATGGTCATGGATATGTGAATGTCAAATTTTAGTTTATTGTCTGTTTCCACTCCTAGCAATTTGGTGTGTTCAGTTGGGTATAGAGTGGTGTTGTCTTTTGCTGTGATGTTAAAGTGAGAGTTGTTTTGAGTATGTTTGGTGGGTTGGAAGATGAGTAGTTTAGTTTTGTTTCGTTGAGTATTAATTGGGCATTGGACAACCAAGTTTCAACAGAGGAAAAGGCTTCCTGTCTGACTTTTTGCAGTTTTGGTAGGGACTGGCTGAGCAGATGATGGTTGAGTCATCTGAGTATTGTATGAGTGTGCCATGTTTGGTGGCATTTATGTATTTACTTATTTATTTCAGTAGAGTGCTGGACTTTATTTATTTATTTATTTACTTATTTGTTTCAGTAGAGTGCTGGACTTTATTTATGTATTTATTTATTTATTCCAGTAGAGTGCTAGACTTTATTTCTGTATTTACTTATTTATTTCAGTAGAGTGCTGGACTTTATTTATGTATTTACTTATTTGTTTCAGTAGAGTGATGGACTTTATTTATTTATGTATTTACTTATTTGTTTCAGTAGAGTGCTGGACGTTATTTATTTATGTATTTACTTATTTGTTTCAGTAGAGTGCTGGACTTTATTTATGTATTTACTTATTTGTTTCAGTAGAGTGCTGTACTTTATTTATGTATTTACTTATCTATTTCAGTAGAGTGCTGGACTTTATGTGTTTACTTATTTATTTCAGTAGAGTGTTGGACTTTATTTATGTATTTACTTATTTGTTTCAGTAGAGTGCTGGACTTTATTTATGTATTTACCTATTTATATCAGTAGAGTGCTGGACTTTATGTGTTTACTTATTTATTTCAGCAGAGTGCTGGACTTTATTTATTTATGTATTTACTTATTTGTTTCAGTAGAGTGCTGGACTTTATTTATGTATTTTCTTATTTATTTCAGTAGAGTGCTGGACTTTATTTATGTATTTACTTATTTATTTCAGTAGAGTGCTGTACTTTATTTATGTATTTACTTATTTGTTTCAGTAGAGTGCTGGACTTTATTTATGTATTTACTTATTTATTTCAGTAGAGTGCTGGACTTAATGTATTTACTTATTTATTTCAGTAGAGTGCTGGACTTTATTTATGTATTTACTTATTTATTTCAGTAGAGTGCTGGACTTTATTTATGCATGTATTTACTTATTTATTCAGTAGAGTGCTGTACTTTATGTATTTACTTATTTATTTCAGCAGAGTGCTGGACTTTATGTATTTACTTATTTGTTTCAGTAGAGTGCTGGACTTCATTTATTTATGTATTTTCATATTTATTTCAGTAGAGTGCTGGACTTTATGTATTTACTTATTTGTTTCAGTAGAGTGCTTGAGTTTATTTATTTATATATTTACTTGTTTTAGTAAAGTGCTGGGCTTTATTTATGTATTTACTTATTTATTTCAGTAGAGTGCTGGACTTTATGTATTTACTTATTTATTTCAGTAGAGTGCTGGACTTTATGTATTTACTTATTTGTTTCAGTAGAGCTCTGGAGTTTATTTATTTATGTATTTTCTTATTTATTTCAGTAGAGTGCTGGACTTTATGTATTTACTTATTTATTTCAGTAGAGTGCTGGACTTTATTTATGTATTTACTTATTTGTTTCAGTAGAGTGCTGGACTTTATTTATGTATTTACTTATTTATTTCAGTAGAGTGCTGGACTTTATTTATGTATTTACTTATTTATTTCAGTAGAATGCTGTACTTTATTTATGTATTTACTTATTTGTTTCAGTAGAGTGCTGAACTTTATTTATATATTTACTTATTTGTTTTAGTAGAGTGCTCGCCTTTATTTATGTATTTACTTATTTATTTCAGTAGAGTGCTGGACTTTATTTATGTATTTACTTATTTATTTCAGTAGAGTGCTGGACTTTATTTATGTATTTACTTATTTATTTCAGTAGAGTGCTGGACTTTATGTATTTACTTATTTATTTCAGCAGTGTGCTGTACTTTATGTATTTACTTATTTGTTTCAGTAGAGTGCTGGACTTCATTTATTTATATATTTACATATTTATTTCAGTAGAGTGCTGGACTTTATTTATGTATTTACTTATTTGTTTCAGTAGAGTGCTGGACTTTATGTATTTACTTATTTATTTCAGTAGAGTGCTGGACTTTATTTATGTATTTACTTATTTGTTTCAGTAGAGTGCTGGACTTTATTTATTTATGTATTTACTTATTTATTTCAGTAGAGTGCTGGACTTTATGTATTTACTTATTTATTTCAGTAGAGTGCTGGACTTTATTTATGTATTTACTTATTTATTTCAATAGAGTGCTGAACTTTATTTATTTATGTATTTACTTATTTATTTCAGTAGAGTGCTGGACTTTATTTATGTATTTACTTATTTATTTCAGTAGAATGCTGGACTTTATGCATTTACTTATTTATTTCAGTAGAGTGCTGGACTTTATGTTATGTATTTACTTATTTATTTCAGTAGGGTGCTGGACTTTTTTTTATTTATGTAGTTACTTATTTGTTCAGTAGAGTGCTGGACTTTATTTATTTTTGTATTTACTTATTTGTTTCAGTCATGTGCTGAACTTTATTTATTTATGTATTTACTTATTTGTTTCAGTAGAGTGCTGGACTTTATTTATTTATGTATTTACTTATTTGTTTCAGTACAGTCCTGTACTTTATTTATGTATTTACTTATTTGATTCAGTAGAGTGCTGGACTTTATTTATGTGTTTACTTGTTTGTTTCAGTAGAGTGCTGGACTTTATTTATATATTTACTTATTTATTTCAGTAGAGTGCTGGACTATATGTATTTACTTATTTGTTTCAGTAGAGTGCTGGACTTTATTTATGTATTTACTTATTTGTTTCAGTAGAGTGCTGGACTTTATTTATTTATGTATTTACTTATTTATTTCAGTAGAGTGCTGGACTTTATTTATATATTTACTTATTTGTTTCAGTAGAGTGCTGTACTTTATTTATGTATTTACTTATTTATTTCAGTAGAGTGCTGGACTTTATTTATTTATGTATTTACTTATTAGTTTCAGTAGAGTGCTGGACTTTATGTATTTACTTATTTATTTCAGTAGAGTTCTGGACTTTATTTATGTATTTACTTATTTATTTCAGTAGAGTGCTGGACTTATTTATGTATTTACTTATTTGTTCAGTAGAGTGCTGGACTTTATTTATGTATTTACTTATTTGTTTCAGTAGAGTGCTGTACTTTATTTATGTATTTTCTTGTTTGTTTCAGTAGAGTGCTTTACTTTATTTGTGTATTTACTTATTTGTTTCTGTAGAGTGCTGGACTTTATGTATTTACTTATTTATTTCAGTAGAGTTCTGGACTTTATTTAAGTATTTACTTATTTGTTTCAGTAGAGTGCTGGACTTTATTTATGTATTTACTTATTTGTTTCAGTAGAGTGCTGGACTTTATTTATGTATTTACTTATTTGTTCCAGTAGAGTGCTGGACTTTATTTATGTATTTGCTTATTTATTTCAGTAGAGTGCTGGACTTTATTTATGTATTTACTTATTTGTTTCAGTAGAGTGCTGGACTTTATTTATGTATTTACTTATTTATTTCAGTAGAGTGCTGGACGTTATTTATGTATTTACTTATTTATTTCAGTAGAGTGCTGGACGTTATTTATGTATTTACTTATTTAATTCAGTAGACTGCTGGACTTTATTTAATTATGTATTTACTTCTTTATTTCAGTAGAGTGCTGGACTTTTTTTATTTATGTATTTACTTATTTAATTCAGTAGAGTGCTGGACTTTATTTATGTATTTACTTATTAGTTTCAGTCGAGTGCTGAACTTTATGTTTTTACTTATTTGTTTCAGTTGAGTGCTGTACTTTATGTATTCACTTATTTATTTCAGTAGAGTGCTGGACTTTATTTATGTATTTACTTATTTATTTCAGTAGAGTGCTGGACTTTATTTATGTATTTACTTATTTATTTCAGTAGAGTGCTGGACTTTATGTATTTACTTATTTATTTCAGTAGAGTGCTGGACTTTATTTATGTATTTACTTATTTGTTTCAGTAGAGTGCTGGACTTTATTTATGTATTTACTTATTTATTTCAGTAGAGTGCTGGACTTTATTTATGTATTTACTTATTTATTTCAGTAGAGTGCTGTACTTTATTTATGTATTTACTTATTTGTTTCAGTAGAGTGCTGAACTTTATTTATATATTTACTTATTTGTTTCAGTAGAGTGCTGGACTTTATTTATGTATTTACTTATTTATTTCAGTAGTGTGCTGGTCCTTATTTATGTATTTACTTATTTATTTCAGTAGAGTGCTGTACTTTATTTATGTATTTACTTATTTATTTCAGTAGAGTGCTGGACTTTATGTATTTACTTATTTGTTTCAGTAGAGTGCTGGACTTTATTTATTTATGTATTTACTTATTTATTTCAGTAGAGTGCTGGACTTTATTTATGTATTTGCTTATTTATTTCAGTAGAGTGCTGGACTTTATTTATGTATTTACTTATTTGTTTCAGTAGAGTGCTGGACTTTATTTATGTATTTACTTATTTGTTTCAGTAGAGTGCTGGACTTTATTTATGTATTTACTTATTTATTTCAGTAGAGTGCTGGACTTTATGTATTTACTTATTTATTTCAGTAGAGTGCTGGACTTTATTTATGTATTTACTTATTTATTTTAGTAGAGTGCTGGACTTTATTTATGTATTTACTTATTTGTTCAGTAGAGTGCTGGACTTTATTTATGTATTTACTTATTTGTTTCAGTTTTATTTATGTACTTACTTATTTGTTTCAGTAGAGTGCTGGACTTTATTTATTTATGTATTTACTTATTTCTTTCAGTAGAGTGCTGGACTTTATTTATGTATTTGCTTATTTATTTCAGTAGAGTGATGGACTTTATTTATGTATTTACTTATTTCTTTCAGTAGAGTGTTGGACTTTATTTAGTTATGTATTTACTTATTTGTTTCAGTAGAGTACTGGACTTTATGTATTTACTTAATTGTTTCATTTGAGTGCTGTACTTTATTTATGTATTTACTTATTTATTTCAGTAGAGTGGTGTACTTTATGTATTTACTTATTTATTTCAGTAGAGTGCTGGACTTTATTTATGTATTTACTTATTTATTTCAGTAGAATGCTGAACTTTATTTATGTATTTACTTATTTGTTTCAGTAGAGTGCTGGACTTTATTTATGTATTTACTTATTTGTTTCAGTAGAGTGCTGGACTTTATTTATGTATTTACTTATTTATTTCAGTGGAGTGCTGGACTTTATTTGTTTATGTATTTACTTATTTGTTTCAGTAGAGTGCTGGACTTTATTTATGTATTTACTTATTTATTTCAGTAGAGTGCTGGACTTTATTTATGTATTTACTTATTTGTTTCAGTAGAGTGCTGGACTTTATTTATGTATTTACTTATTTATTTCAGTAGAGTGCTGGACTTTATGTATTTACTTATTTATTTCAGTAGAGTGCTGGACTTTATGTATTTACTTATTTATTTCAGTAGAGTGCTGGACTTTATTTATTTATGTATTTACTTATTTATTTCAGTAGAGTGCTGGACTTTATGTATTTACTTATTTATTTCAGTAGAGTGCTGGACTTTATTTATGTATTTACTTATTTGTTTCAGTAGAGTGCTGGACTTTATTTATGTATTTACTTATTTATTTCAGTGGAGTGCTGGACTTTATTTATGTATTTACTTATTTAATTCAGTAGAGTGCTGGACTTTATTTATGCATTTACTTATTTGTTTCAGTAGAGTGCTGTACTTTATGTATTTACGTATTTGTTTCAGTAGAGTGCTGGACTTTATTTATGTATTTACTTATTTATTTCAGTAGAGTGCTGGACTTTATTTATGTATTTGCTTATTTATTTCAGTAGAGTGTGGACTTTATTTATGTATGTATTTACTTATTTATTTCAGTAGAGTGCTGGACTTTATTTATGTATTTACTTATTTGTTTCAGTAGAGTGCTGGACTTTATTTATATATTTACTTATTTATTTCAGTAGAGTGCTGGACTTTATTTATGTATTTACTTATTTGTTTCAGTAGAGTGCTGGACTTTATGTATTTACTTATTTATTTCAGAAGAGTGCTGGACTTTATTTATGTATTTACTTATTTGCTTCAGTAGAGTGCTGGATTTTATTTATGTGTTTACTTATTTATTTCAGTAGAGTGCTGGACTTTATGTATTTACTTATTTGTTTCAGTAGAGTGCTGGAGTTTATTTATTTATGTATTTACTTATTTATTTCAGTAGAGTGCTGGACTTTATGTATTTACTTATTTATTTCAGTAGAGTGCTGGACTTTATTTATGTATTTACTTATTTATTTCAATAGAGTGCTGGACTTTTTTATTTATGTATTTACGTATTTGTTCAGAAGAGTGCTGGACTTTATTTATGTATTTACTTATTTATTTCAGTAGAATGCTGAACTTTATTTATTTATGTACTTACTTATTTGTTTCAGTAGAGTGCTGGACTTTATTTATGTATTTACTTATTAGTTTCAGTAGAGTCCTGGACTTAATGTATTTACTTATTTATTTCAGTAGAGTGCTGGGCTTTATTTATGTATTTACTTATTTATTTCAGTAGAGTGCTGGACGTTATTTATGTATTTACTTATTTAATTCAGTAGACTGCTGGACTTTATTTATGTATTTACTTATTTGTTTCAGTAGAGTGCTGGGCTTTATTTATGTATTTACTTATTTATTTCAGTAGAGTGCTGGACGTTATTTATGTATTTACTTATTTAATTCAGTAGACTGCTGGACTTTATTTATGTATTTACTTCTTTATTTCAGTAGAGTGCTGGACTTTTTTATTTATGTATTTACTTATTTATTTCAGTAGAGTGCTGCACTTTATTTATTTATGTATTTACTTATTTGTTTCAGTAGAGTGCTGGACTTTATTTATGTATTTACTTATTTATTTCAGTAGAGTGTTGGACGTTATTTATGTATTTACTTATTTAATTCAGTAGAGTGCTGGACTTTATTTATGTATTTACTTATATGTTTCAGTAGAGTGCTGGACTTTATTTATGTATTTACTTATTTATTTCAGTAGAGTGCTGGACGTTATTTATGTATTTACTTATTTAATTCAGTAGACTGCTGGACTTTATTTATGTATTTACTTCTTTATTTCAGTAGAGTGCTGGACTTTTTTTATTTATGTATTTACTTATTTATTTCAGTAGAGTGCTGGACTTTATTTATGTATTTACTTATTTGTTTCAGTAGAGTGCTGGACTTTATTTATGTATTTACTTATTTATTTCAGTAGAGTGCTGGACTTTATTTATGTATTTACTTATTTATTTCAGTAGAGTGCTGTACTTTATTTATGTATTTACTTATTTGTTTCAGTAGAGTGCTGAACTTTATTTATATATTTACTTATTTGTTTCAGTAGAGTGCTGGACTTTATTTATGTATTTACCTATTTATATCAGTAGAGTGCTGGACTTTATTTATGTATTTACTTATTTATTTCAGTAGAGTGCTTGACTTTATTTATGTATTTACTTATTTATTTCAGAAGAGTGCTGCACTTTATGTATTTACTTATTTGTTTCAGTAGAGTGCTGGACGTTATTTATTTATGTATTTACTTATTTGTTTCAGTAGAGTGCTGGACTTTATTTATGTATTTACTTATTTATTTCAGTAGAGTGCTGGACTTTATGTATTTACTTATTTATTTCAGTAGAGTGCTGGACTTTATTTATGTATTTACTTATTTATTTCAGTAGAGTGCTGGACTTATTTATGTATTTACTTATTTATTTCAGCAGAGTGCTGGACTTTATTTATGTATTTACTTATTTGTTTCAGTAGAGTGCTGGACGTTATTTATTTATGTATTTACTTATTTGTTTCAGTAGAGTGCTGGACTTTATTTATGTATTTACTTATTTGTTTCAGTAGAGTGCTGGACTTTATGTATTTACTTATTTATTTCAGTAGAAAGCTGGACTTTATTTATGTATTTACTTATTTGTTTCAGTAGAGCTCTGGAGTTTATTTATTTATGTATTTACTTATTTATTTCAGTAGAGTGCTGGACTTTATGTATTTACTTATTTATTTCAGTAGAGTGCTGGACTTTATTTATGTATTTACTTATTTATTTCAATAGAGTGCTGAACTTTATTTATGTATTTACTTATTTATTTCAGTAGAGTGCTGGACTTTATGTATTTACTTATTTGTTTCAGTAGAGTGCTGGAGTTTATTTATTTATGTATTTACTTATTTATTTCAGTAGAATGCTGGACTTTATGTATTTACTTATTTATTTCAGTAGAGTGCAGGACTTTATTTATGTATTTACTTATTTATTTCAGTAGGGTGCTGGACTTTTTTTTATTTATGTAGTTACTTATTTGTTCAGTAGAGTGCTGGACTTTATTTATTTTTGTATTTACTTATTTGTTTCAGTCATGTGCTGAACTTTATTTATTTATGTATTTACTTATTTGTTTCAGTAGAGTGCCGGACTTTATTTATTTATGTATTTACTTATTTGTTTCAGTACAGTCCTGTACTCTATTTATGTATTTACTTATTTGATTCAGTAGAGTGCTGGGCTTTCTTTATTTATGTGTTTCCTTGTTTGTTTCAGTAGAGTGCTGGACTTTATTTATATATTTACTTATTTATTTCAGTAGAGTGCTGGACTTTATGTATTTACTTATTTGTTTCAGTAGAGTGCTGGACTTTATGTATTTACTTATTTGTTTCAGTAGAGTGCCGGACTTTATTTATTTATGTATTTACTTATTTATTTCAGTAGAGTGCTGGACTTTATTTATGTATTTACTTATTTGTTTCAGTAGAGTGCTGGACTTTATTTATTTGTTTATTTATTTATTTACATTTTTTGACCAAGAGTGTCCGACTGGACGTAGGTCCATTTTCAGTGGAGGCCCGGGGAGAAAAGCTCCACAGTTAAAATAAACAGACAGTAGTTGCATTGGATTACATAGTGATTAATAATTTAACATAGCAATTACTTACAACATATCTACAGATGAAGAACACAGTACATCAGTAGACAACTAGAATCTTTATCTGTGAAGTACATAACAGACATTAACAAATGTTACAATAAGAAGTTCCTGCTGTATAATAAGTACTAGGCTTATGAGCATATGAGCTTGCTATAATCAAGGTACTTAGTGGAGTGGAAAGAAAGGTAGTGGTTGGATGGGGTGGGTGATATTAAGAGTGGGAGTTGCAAGGGCATAGCCAACATGTTTTAGGTGCTTTAGTAAAGTTTTGAAGTGGGTGCATGATGGTATGGAGGTAATTGTGGGTGGGAGGGAGTTCCATAATTTGGCTATGGTGCAAGAGAATAGTGTTTCACCAGCAGAGTTATTGGCTTTAGTAATTATGCAAGTGACTTTTGTTGCTGGATCTTAGTGCTCTGGTGGTGTGTTAGGGTTGGAGTAGATTCTGGAGGGACAGGACATTTATTGGATGGTTTACTAGTTTGTGGGTGAGTGAGAGTTGATACCATTGAAGGAGGTGAGGGAGTTCACGCCAGCCCAGTTCAGCAAGTGAGAGACAGTGGTGACTATGGTTGGATGCCCCTGTGGCGAATTTGGCGATTTTGTTGTAGCAGGTCTCTAGCTTATTTAGATTGCATTGCCTTAGGTTGGTATATATTGGAGAGGCATAAAGTAGGGTGGAGGTAAGGTGGGAATTTGCTATTGAAATCTTTGCTGCTTTGGTGAGAAGTTGCTTATTTCTGTATAATGCTCCTAGTTTTTTGTGGACTTTTTTTTATGGTCATGGATATGTGAATGTCAAATTTTAGTTTATTGTCTGTTTCCACTCCTAGCAATTTGGTGTGTTCAGTTGGGTATAGAGTGGTGTTGTCTTTTGCTGTGATGTTAAAGTGAGAGTTGTTTTGAGTATGTTTGGTGGGTTGGAAGATGAGTAGTTTAGTTTTGTTTCGGTTGAGTATTAATTGGGCATTGGACAACCAAGTTTCAACAGAGGAAAAGGCTTCCTGTCTGACTTTTTGCAGTTTTGGTAGGGACTGGCTGAGCAGATGATGGTTGAGTCATCTGAGTATTGTATGAGTGTGCCATGTTTGGTGGCATTTATGTATTTACTTATTTATTTCAGTAGAGTGCTGGACTTTATTTATTTATTTATTTACTTATTTGTTTCAGTAGAGTGCTGGACTTTGTTTCTGTATTTACTTATTTATTTCAGTAGAGTGCTGGACTTTATTTATGTATTTACTTATTTGTGTCAGTAGAGTGCTGGACTTTATGTATTTACTTATTTGATTCAGTAGAGTGCTGCACTTTATGTATTTACTTATTTGTTTCAGTAGAGTGCTGGACTTTATTTCTGTATTTACTTATTTATTTCAGTAGAGTTCTGGACTTTATTTATGTATTTACCTATTTATTTCAGTAGAGTGCTGGACTTTATGTGTTTACTTATTTCAACAGAGTGCTGGACTTTATTTATGTATTTACTTATTTGTTTCAGTAGAGTGCTGGACTTTATTTATGTATTTACTTATTTATTTCAGTAGAGTGCTGGACTTTATTTATGTATTTACTTATTTATTTCAGTAGAATGCTGTACTTTATTTATGTATTTACTTATTTGTTTCAGTAGAGTGCTGAACTTTATTTATATATTTACTTATTTGTTTTAGTGGAGTGCTCGACCTTATTTATGTATTTACTTATTTATTCCAGTAGAGTGCTGGACTTTATTTATCTATTTACTTATTTGATCAGTAGAGTGTTGGACTTTATGTATTTACTTGTTTGTTTCAGTAGAGTGCTTTACTTTATTTATGTATTTACTTATTTGTTTCTGTAGAGTGCTGGACTTTATTTATGTATTTACTTATTTGTTTCAGTAGAGTGCTGGACTTTATGCATTTACTTATTTGTTTCAGTAGAGTGCTGAACTTTATTTATGTATTTACTTATTTGTTTCAATACAGTGCTGAACTTTATTTATATATTTACTTATTTGTTTCAGTAGAGTGCTGTACTTTGTTTCTGTATTTACTTATTTATTTCAGTAGAGTGCTGGACTTTATTTATGTATTTACTTATTTGTGTCAGTGGAGTGCTGGACTTTATGTATTTACTTATTTATTTCAGAAGAGTGCTGCACTTTATGTATTTACTTATTTGTTTCAGTAGAGTGCTGGACGTTATTTATGTATATACGTATTTATTTCAGTAGAGTGCTGGACTTTATTTATTTATGTATTTACTTATTTGTTTCAGTAGAGTGCTGGACGTTATTTATTTATGTATTTACTTATTTGTTTCAATAGAGTGCTGGACTTTATTTATGTATTTACTTATTTGTTTCAGTAGAGTGCTGTACGTTATTTATGTATTTACTTATTTATTTCAGTAGAGTGCTGGACTTTATGTATTTACTTATTTATTTCAGTAGAGTGTTGGACTTTATTTATGTATTTACTTATTTGTTTCAGTAGAGTGCTGGACTTTATTTATGTATTTACCTATTTATATCAGTAGAGTGCTGGACTTTATGTGTTTACTTATTTATTTCAGCAGAGTGATGGACTTTATTTATTTATGTATTTACTTATTTGTTTCAGTAGAGTGCTGGACTTTATTTATGTATTTTCTTATTTATTTCAGTAGAGTGCTGGACTTTATTTATGTATTTACTTATTTATTTCAGTAGAGTGCTGTACTTTATTTATGTATTTACTTATTTGTTTCAGTAGAGTGCTGAACTTTATTTATATATTTACTTATTTGTTTCAGTAGAGTGCTGGACTTTATTTATGTATTTACTTATTTATTTCAGTAGAGTGCTGGACTTAATGTATTTACTTATTTATTTCAGTAGAGTGCTGGACTTTATTTATGTATTTACTTATTTATTTCAGTAGAGTGCTGGACTTTATTTATGCATGTATTTACTTATTTATTCAGTAGAGTGCTGTACTTTATGTATTTACTTATTTATTTCAGCAGAGTGCTGGACTTTATGTATTTACTTATTTGTTTCAGTAGAGTGCTGGACTTTATTTATTTATGTATTTTCATATTTATTTCAATAGAGTGCTGGACTTTATGTATTTACTTATTTGTTTCAGTAGAGTGCTTGAGTTTATTTATTTATATATTTACTTGTTTTACTAAAGTGCTGGGCTTTATTTATGTATTTACTTATTTATTTCAGTAGAGTGCTGGACTTTATGTATTTACTTATTTATTTCATTAGAGTGCTGGACTTTATGTATTTACTTATTTGTTTCAGTAGAGCTCTGGAGTTTATTTATTTATGTATTTTCTTATTTATTTCAGTAGAGTGCTGGACTTTATGTATTTACTTATTTATTTCAGTAGAGTGCTGGACTTTATTTATGTATTTACTTATTTATTTCAATAGAGTGCTGAACTGTATTTATTTATGTATTTACTTATTTATTTCAGTAGAGTGCTGGACTTTATGTATTTACTTATTTATTTCAGTAGAATGCTGGACTTTATGTTATGTATTTACTTATTTATTTCAGTAGGGTGCTGGACTTTTTTTTATTTATGTAGTTACTTATTTGTTCAGTAGAGTGCTGGACTTTATTTATTTTTGTATTTACTTATTTGTTACAGTCGACTGCTGAACATTATTTATTTATGTATTTACTTATTTGTTTCAGTAGAGTGCTGGACTTTATTTATTTATGTATTTACTTATTTGTTTCAGTACAGTCCTGTACTTTATTTATGTATTTACTTATTTGATTCAGTAGAGTGCTGGACTTTCTTTATTTATGTGTTTACTTGTTTGTTTCAGTAGAGTGCTGGACTTTATTTATATATTTACTTATTTATTTCAGTAGAGTGCTGGACTATATGTATTTACTTATTTGTTTCAGTAGAGTGCTGGACTTTATTTATTTATGTATTTACTTATTTGTTTCAGAAGAGTGCTGGACTTTATTTATTTATGTATTTTCTTATTTATTTGAGTAGAGTGCTGGACTTTATTTATGTATTTACTTATTTGTTTTAGTAGAGTGCTGCACTTTATTTATTTATGTATTTACTTATTTGTTTCAGTAGAGGGCTGGACTTTATTTCTGTATTTACTTATTTATTTCAGTAGAGTGCTGGACTTTATTTATGTGTTTACCTATTTGTTTCAGTAGACTGCTGGACTTTATGTATTTACTTATTTATTTCAGCAGAGTGCTGGACTTTATTTATTTATGAATTTACTTATTTATTTCAGTAGAATGCTGGACTTTATTTATGTATTTACTTATTTATTTCAGTAGAGTGCTGAATCTTATTTATTTATGTATTTACTTATTTCTTTCAGTAGAGTGCTGGACTTTATTTAGTTATGTATTTACTTATTTGTTTCAGTACAGTCCTGTACTCTATTTATGTATTTACTTATTTGATTCAGTAGAGTGCTGGGCTTTCTTTATTTATGTGTTTCCTTGTTTGTTTCAGTAGAGTGCTGGACTTTATTTATATATTTACTTATTTATTTCAGTAGAGTGCTGGACTTTATGTATTTACTTATTTGTTTCAGTAGAGTGCTGGACTTTATGTATTTACTTATTTGTTTCAGTAGAGTGCCGGACTTTATTTATTTATGTATTTACTTATTTATTTCAGTAGAGTGCTGGACTTTATGTATTTACTTATTTGTTTCAGTAGAGTGCTGGACTTTATTTATTTGTTTATTTATTTATTTACATTTTTTGACCAAGAGTGTCCGACTGGACGTAGGTCCATTTTCAGTGGAGGCCCGGGGAGAAAAGCTCCACAGTTAAAATAAACAGACAGTAGTTGCATTGGATTACATAGTGATTAATAATTTAACATAGCAATTACTTACAACATATCTACAGATGAAGAACACAGTACATCAGTAGACAACTAGAATCTTTATCTGTGAAGTACATAACAGACATTAACAAATGTTACAATAAGAAGTTCCTGCTGTATAATAAGTACTAGGCTTATGAGCATATGAGCTTGCTATAATCAAGGTACTTAGTGGAGTGGAAAGAAAGGTAGTGGTTGGATGGGGTGGGTGATATTAAGAGTGGGAGTTGCAAGGGCATAGCCAACATGTTTTAGGTGCGCTTTTAGTAAAGTTTTGAAGTGGGTGCATGATGGTATGGAGGTAATTGTGGGTGGGAGGGAGTTCCATAATTTGGCTATGGTGCAAGAGAATAGTGTTTCACCAGCAGAGTTATTGGCTTTAGTAATTATGCAAGTGACTTTTGTTGCTGGATCTTAGTGCTCTGGTGGTGTGTTAGGGTTGGAGTAGATTCTGGAGGGACAGGACATTTATTGGATGGTTTACTAGTTTGTGGGTGAGTGAGAGTTGATACCATTGAAGGAGGTGAGGGAGTTCACGCCAGCCCAGTTCAGCAAGTGAGAGACAGTGGTGACTATGGTTGGATACCCTGTGAATTTGGCGATTTTGTTGTAGCAGGTCTCTAGCTTATTTAGATTGCATTGCCTTAGGTTGGTATATATTGAGAGGCATAAAGTAGGGTGGAGGTAAGGTGGGAATTTGCTATTGAAATCTTTGCTGCTTTGGTGAGAAGTTGCTTATTTCTGTATAATGCTCCTAGTTTTTTGTGGACTTTTTTATGGTCATGGATATGTGAATGTCAAATTTTAGTTTATTGTCTGTTTCCACTCCTAGCAATTTGGTGTGTTCAGTTGGGTATAGAGTGGTGTTGTCTTTTGCTGTGATGTTAAAGTGAGAGTTGTTTTGAGTATGTTTGGTGGGTTGGAAGATGAGTAGTTTAGTTTTGTTTCGGTTGAGTATTAATTGGGCATTGGACAACCAAGTTTCAACAGAGGAAAAGGCTTCCTGTCTGACTTTTTGCAGTTTTGGTAGGGACTGGCTGAGCAGATGATGGTTGAGTCATCTGAGTATTGTATGAGTGTGCCATGTTTGGTGGCATTTATGTATTTACTTATTTATTTCAGTAGAGTGCTGGACTTTATTTATTTATTTATTTATTTACTTATTTGTTTCAGTAGAGTGCTGGACTTTGTTTCTGTATTTACTTATTTATTTCAGTAGAGTGCTGGACTTTATTTATGTATTTACTTATTTGTGTCAGTAGAGTGCTGGACTTTATGTATTTACTTATTTGTTTCAGTAGAGTGCTGCACTTTATGTATTTACTTATTTGTTTCAGTAGAGTGCTGGACTTTATTTCTGTATTTACTTATTTATTTCAGTAGAGTTCTGGACTTTATTTATGTATTTACCTATTTATTTCAGTAGAGTGCTGGACTTTATGTGTTTACTTATTTATTTCAACAGAGTGCTGGACTTTATTTATGTATTTACTTATTTGTTTCAGTAGAGTGCTGGACTTTATTTATGTATTTACTTATTTATTTCAGTAGAGTGCTGGACTTTATTTATGTATTTACTTATTTATTTCAGTAGAATGCTGTACTTTATTTATGTATTTACTTATTTGTTTCAGTAGAGTGCTGAACTTTATTTATATATTTACTTATTTGTTTTAGTGGAGTGCTCGACCTTATTTATGTATTTACTTATTTATTCCAGTAGAGTGCTGGACTTTATTTATCTATTTACTTATTTGATCAGTAGAGTGTTGGACTTTATGTATTTACTTGTTTGTTTCAGTAGAGTGCTTTACTTTATTTATGTATTTACTTATTTGTTTCTGTAGAGTGCTGGACTTTATTTATGTATTTACTTATTTGTTTCAGTAGAGTGCTGGACTTTATGCATTTACTTATTTGTTTCAGTAGAGTGCTGAACTTTATTTATGTATTTACTTATTTGTTTCAATACAGTGCTGAACTTTATTTATATATTTACTTATTTGTTTCAGTAGAGTGCTGTACTTTGTTTCTGTATTTACTTATTTATTTCAGTAGAGTGCTGGACTTTATTTATGTATTTACTTATTTGTGTCAGTAGAGTGCTGGACTTTATGTATTTACTTATTTGTTTCAGTAGAGTGCTGGACTTTATTTATGTATTTACTTATTTGTTTCAGTAGAGTGCTGGACTTTATTTATGTATTTACTTATTTATTTCAGTAGAGTGCTGGACTTAATGTATTTACTTATTTATTTCAGTAGAGTGCTGGACTTTATTTATGTATTTACTTATTTATTTCAGTAGAATGCTGAACTTTATTTATATGTATTTACTTATTTGTTCAGTAGAGTGCTGGACTTTATTTATGTATTTACTTATTTATTTCAGTAGAGTGCTGGACTTTATTTATGTATTTACTTATTTGTTTCAGTAGAGTGCTGGACTTTATTTATTTATGTATTTACTTATTTATTTCAGTAGAGTGCTGGACTTTATTTATGTACTTACTTATTTGTTTCAGTAGAGTGCTGGACTTTATTTATGTATTTACTTATTAGTTTCAGTAGAGTCCTGTAGTTTATTTATGTATTTACTTATTTATTTCAGTAGAGTGCTGGACGTTATTTATGTATTTACTTATTTAATTCAGTAGACTGCTGGACTTTATTTATGTATTTACTTCTTTATTTCAGTAGAGTGCTGGACTTTATTTATGTATGTATTTACTTATTTATTTCAGTAGAGTGCTGTACTTTATGTATTTACTTATTTATTTCAGCAGAGTATTGGACTTTATTTATGTATTTACTTATTTGTTTCAGTAGAGTGCTGGACTTCATTTATTTATGTATTTACATATTTATTTCAGTAGAGTGCTGGACTTTATTTATGTATTTACTTATTTGCTTCAGTAGAGTGCTGGATTTTATTTATGTGTTTACTTATTTATTTCAGTAGAGTGCTGGACTTTATGTATTTACTTATTTGTTTCAGTAGAGTGCTGGACTTTATTTATGTATTTACTTATTTATTTCAGTAGAGTGCTGGACTTTATTTATGTATTTACTTATTTGTTTCAGCAGAGTGCTGGACTTTATTTATTTATGTATTTACTTATTTGTTTCAGTAGAGTGCTGGACTTTATTTCTGTATTTACTTATTTATTTCAGTAGAGTTCTGGACTTTATTTATGTATTTACCTATTTATTTCAGTAGAGTGCTGGACTTTATTTATGTATTTACTTATTTATTTCAGCAGAGTGCTGGACTTTATTTATGTATTTACTTATTTGTTTCAGTAGAGTGCTGGACTTTATTTATGTATTTACTTATTTGTTTCAGTAGAGTGCTGGACTTTATGTATGTATTTACCTATTTATTTCAGTAGAGTGCTGGACTTTATTTATGTATTTACTTATTTATTTCGGTAGAGTGCTGGACTTTATTTATGTATTTACTTATTTGTTTCAGCAGAGTGCTGGACTTTATTTATATATTTACTTATTTATTTCAGTAGAGTGCTGGACTTTATTTATGTATTTACTTATTTGTTTCAGTAGAGTGCTGGACTTTATTTATGTATTTACTTATTTATTTCAGTAGAGTGCTGGACTTTATTTATGTATTTACTTATTTATTTCAGTAGCGTGCTGGACTTTATTTATGTATTTACTTATTTATTTCAGTAGAGTGCTGGACTTTATTTATGTGTTTACTTATTTATTTCAGCAGAGTGCTGGACTTTATTTATGTATTTACTTATTTGTTTCAGTAGAGTGCTGGACTTTATTTATGTATTTACTTATTTGTTTCAGTAGAGTGCTGGACTTTATTTATGTATTTACTTATTTATTTCAGTAGAGTGCTGGACTTTATTTATGTATTTACTTATTTATTTCAGTAGAGTGCTGGACTTTATTTATGTATTTACTTATTTATTTCAGTAGAGTGCTGGACTTTATTTATGTATTTACTTATTTGTTTCAGTAGAGTGCTGGACTTCATTTATTTATATATTTACATATTTATTTCAGTAGAGTGCTGGACTTTATTTATGTATTTACTTATTTGTTTCAGTAGAGTGCTGGACTTTATGTATTTACTTATTTATTTCAGTAGAAAGCTGGACTTTATTTATGTATTTACTTATTTGTTTCAGTAGAGCTCTGGAGTTTATTTATTTATGTATTTACTTATTTATTTCAGTAGAGTGCTGGACTTTATGTATTTACTTATTTATTTCAGTAGAGTGCTGGACTTTATTTATGTATTTACTTATTTATTTCAATAGAGTGCTGAACTTTATTTATTTATGTATTTACTTATTTATTTCAGTAGAGTGCTGGACTTTATGTATTTACTTATTTGTTTCAGTAGAGTGCTGGAGTTTATTTATTTATGTATTTACTTATTTATTTCAGTAGAATGCTGGACTTTATGTATTTACTTATTTATTTCAGTAGAGTGCAGGACTTTATTTATGTATTTACTTATTTATTTCAGTAGGGTGCTGGACTTTTTTTTATTTATGTAGTTACTTATTTGTTCAGTAGAGTGCTGGACTTTATTTATTTATGTATTTACTTATTTGTTTCAGTACAGTCCTGTACTCTATTTATGTATTTACTTATTTGATTCAGTAGAGTGCTGGACTTTATTTATGTGTTTCCTTGTTTGTTTCAGTAGAGTGCTGGACTTTATTTATATATTTACTTATTTATTTCAGTAGAGTGCTGGACTTTATGTATTTACTTATTTGTTTCAGTAGAGTGCTGGACTTTATGTATTTACTTATTTGTTTCAGTAGAGTGCCGGACTTTATTTATTTATGTATTTACTTATTTATTTCAGTAGAGTGCTGGACTTTATGTATTTACTTATTTGTTTCAGTAGAGTGCTGGACTTTATTTATTTGTTTATTTATTTATTTACATTTTTGACCAAGAGTGTCCGACTGGACGTAGGTCCATTTTCAGTGGAGGCCCGGGGAGAAAAGCTCCACAGTTAAAATAAACAGACAGTAGTTGCATTGGATTACATAGTGATTAATAATTTAACATAGCAATTACTTACAACATATCTACAGATGAAGAACACAGTACATCAGTAGACAACTAGAATCTTTATCTGTGAAGTACATAACAGACATTAACAAATGTTACAATAAGAAGTTCCTGCTGTATAATAAGTACTAGGCTTATGAGCATATGAGCTTGCTATAATCAAGGTACTTAGTGGAGTGGAAAGAAAGGTAGTGGTTGGATGGGGTGGGTGATATTAAGAGTGGGAGTTGCAAGGGCATAGCCAACATGTTTTTAGGTGCGCTTTTAGTAAAGTTTTGAAGTGGGTGCATGATGGTATGGAGGTAATTGTGGGTGGGAGGGAGTTCCATAATTTGGCTATGGTGCAAGAGAATAGTGTTTCACCAGCAGAGTTATTGGCTTTAGTAATTATGCAAGTGACTTTTGTTGCTGGATCTTAGTGCTCTGGTGGTGTGTTAGGGTTGGAGTAGATTCTGGAGGGACAGGACATTTATTGGATGGTTTACTAGTTTGTGGGTGAGTGAGAGTTGATACCATTGAAGGAGGTGAGGGAGTTCACGCCAGCCCAGTTCAGCAAGTGAGAGACAGTGGTGACTATGGTTGGATGCCCCTGTGGCGAATTTGGCAATTTTGTTGTAGCAGGTCTCTAGCTTGTTTAGATTGCATTGCCTTAGGTTGGTATATATTGGAGAGGCATAAAGTAGGGTGGAGGTAAGGTGGGAATTTGCTATTGAAATCTTTGCTGCTTTGGTGAGAAGTTGCTTATTTCTGTATAATGCTCCTAGTTTTTTGTGGACTTTTTTTTATGGTCATGGATATGTGAATGTCAAATTTTAGTTTATTGTCTGTTTCCACTCCTAGCAATTTGGTGTGTTCAGTTGGGTATAGAGTGGTGTTGTCTTTTGCTGTGATGTTAAAGTGAGAGTTGTTTTGAGTATGTTTGGTGGGTTGGAAGATGAGTAGTTTAGTTTTGTTTCGGTTGAGTATTAATTGGGCATTGGACAACCAAGTTTCAACAGAGGAAAAGGCTTCCTGTCTGACTTTTTGCAGTTTTGGTAGGGACTGGCTGAGCAGATGATGGTTGAGTCATCTGAGTATTGTATGAGTGTGCCATGTTTGGTGGCATTTATGTATTTACTTATTTATTTCAGTAGAGTGCTGGACTTTATTTATTTATTTATTTACTTATTTGTTTCAGTAGAGTGCTGGACTTTATTTATGTATTTATTTATTTATTCCAGTAGAGTGCTGGGCTTTATTTATGTATTTACTTATTTATTTCAGTAGAGTGCTGGACGTTATTTATGTATTTACTTATTTAATTCAGTAGACTGCTGGACTTTATTTATTTATGTATTTACTTATTTGTTTCAGTAGAGTGCTGGACGTTATTTATTTATGTATTTACTTATTTGTTTCAGTAGAGTGCTGGACTTTATTTATGTATTTACTTATTTGTTTCAGTAGAGTGCTGGACTTTATTTATGTATTTACCTATTTATTTCAGTAGAGTGCTGGACTTTATTTATGTATTTACTTATTTATTTCAGTAGAGTGCTGGACTTTATTTATGTATTTACTTATTTGTTTCAGTAGAGTGCTGGACTTTATTTATGTATTTACTTATTTATTTCAGTAGAGTGCTGGACTTTATTTATGTATTTACTTATTTATTTCAGTAGAGTGCTGGACTTTATTTATGTATTTACTTATTTGTTTCAGTAGAGTGCTGGACTTTATTTATGTATTTACTTATTTATTTCAGTAGAGTGCTGGACTTTATTTATGTATTTACTTATTTATTTCAGTAGAGTGCTGGACTTTATTTATGTATTTACTTATTTGTTTCAGTAGAGTGCTGGACTTTATTTATGTATTTACTTATTTATTTCAGTAGAGTGCTGGACTTTATTTATGTATTTACTTATTTATTTCAGTAGAGTGCTGGACTTTATTTATGTATTTACTTATTTGTTTCAGTAGAGTGCTGGACTTTATTTATGTATTTACTTATTTGTTTCAGTAGAGTGCTGTACTTTATGTATTTACGTATTTGTTTCAGTAGAGTGCTGGACTTTATTTATGTATTTACTTATTTGTTTCAGTAGAGTGCTGGACTTCATTTATTTATGTATTTACATATTTATTTCAGCAGAGTGCTGGACTTTATTTATGTATTTACTTATTTGTTTCAATAGAGTGCTGGAGTTTATTTATTTATATATTTACTTGTTTTAGTAGAGTGCTGGACTTTATTTATGTATTTACTTATTTATTTCAGTAGAGTGCTGGACTTTATTTATGTATTTACTTATTTGTTTCATTAGAGTGCTGGACTGTATTTATGTATTTACTTATTTATTTCAGTAGAGTGGTGTACTTTATGTATTTACTTATTTATTTCAGTAGAGTGCTGGACTTTATTTATGTATTTACTTATTTATTTCAGTAGAATGCTGAACTTTATTTATGTATTTACTTATTTAATTCAGTATACTGCCGGACTTTATTTATTTATTTACTTATTTATTTCAGTAGCATGTTGGACGTTATTTATGTATTTACTTATTTAATTCAGTAGACTGCTGGACTTTATTTATTTATGTATTTACTTATTTATTTCAGTAGAGTGCTGGACTTTATTTATGTATTTGCTTATTTATTTCAGTAGATTGCTGGACTTTATTTATGTATTTACCTATTTGTTTCAGTAGAGTGCTGGACTTTATGTATTTACTTATTTATTTCAGTAGAGTGCTGTACTTTATTTATGTATTTACTTATTTATTTCAGTAGAGTACTGGACTTTATTTATGTATTTACTTATTTATTTCAGCAGAGTGCTGTACTTTATTTATGTATTTACTTATTTATTTCAGTAGAGTGCTGGACTTTATGTATTTATTTATTTCAGTAGAGTGCTGGACTTTATTTATTTATGTATTTACTTATTTGTTCAGTAGAGTGCTGAACTTTATTTATTTATGTATTTACTTATTAGTTTCAGTAGAGTCCTGTAGTTTATTTATGTATTTACTTATTTATTTCAGTGGAGTGCTGGACTTTATTTGTTTATGTATTTACTTATTTGTTTCAGTAGAGTGCTGGGCTTTATTTATGTATTTACTTATTTATTTCAGTAGAGTGCTGGACGTTATTTATGTATTTACTTATTTAATTCAGTAGAGTGCTGGACGTTATTTATGTATTTACTTATTTAATTCAGTAGACTGCTGGACTTTATTTATGTATTTACTTCTTTATTTCAGTAGAGTGCTGGACTTTTTTATTTATGTATTTACTTATTTATTTCAGTAGAGTGCTGCACTTTATTTATTTATGTATTTACTTATTTGTTTCAGTAGAGGGCTGGACTTTATTTCTGTATTTACTTATTTATTTCAGTAGAGTGCTGGACTTTATTGATGTGTTTACCTATTTGTTTCAGTAGACTGCTGGACTTTATGTATTTACTTATTTATTTCAGCAGAGTGCTGGGCTTTATTTATTTATGAATTTACTTATTTATTTCAGTAGAATGCTGGACTTTATTTATGTATTTACTTATTTATTTCAGTAGAGTGCTGAATCTTATTTATTTATGTATTTACTTATTTCTTTCAGTAGAGTGCTGGACTTTATTTAGTTATGTACTTACTTATTTGTTTCAGTAGAGTGCTGGACTTTATTTATGCATTTACTTATTTGTTTCATTAGAGTGCTGGACTGTATTTATGTATTTACTTATTTATTTCAGTAGAGTGGTGTACTTTATGTATTTACTTATTTATTTCAGAAGAGTGCTGGACTTTATTTATGTATTTACTTATTTATTTCAGTAGAATGCTGAACTTTATTTATTTATGTACTTACTTATTTGTTTCAGTAGAGTGCTGGACTTTATTTATTTATGTATTTACTTATTTCTTTCAGTAGAGTGCTGGACTTTATTTATGTATTTACTTATTAGTTTCAGTCGAGTGCTGGACTTTATGTATTTACTTAATTGTTTCAGTTGAGTGCTGTACTTTATTTATGTATTCACTTATTTATTTCAGTAGAGTGCTGGACTTTATTTATTTATGTATTTACTTATTTGTTCAGTAGAGTGCTGGACTTTATTTATGTATTTACTTATTTGTTTCAGTAGAGTGCTGTACTTTATTTATGTATTTACGTATTTGTTTCAGTAGAGTGCTGTACTTTATTTATGTATTTACGTATTTGTTTCAGTAGTGTGCTGGATTTTATTTATGTATTTACTTATTTGTTTCAGCAGAGTGCTGGACTTTATTTATATATTTACTTATTTATTTCAGTAGAGTGCTGGACTTTATTTATTTATGTATTTACTTATTTATTTCGGTAGAGTGCTGGACTCTATGTATTTACTTATTTGTTTCAGTAGAGTGCCGGACTTTATTTATTTATGTATTTACTTATTTGTTTCAGTAGAGTGGTAGACTTTATTTCTGTATTTACTTATTTATTTCAGTAGAGTGCTGGACTTTATTTATGTATTTACCTATTTATTTCAGTAGCGTGCTGGACTTTATGTATTTACTTATTTATTTCAGCAGAGTGCTGGACTTTATTTATTTATGTATTTACTTATTTGTTTCAGTAGAGTGCTGGACTTTATTTATTTGTTTATTTATTTATTTATATATATTTTTTGACCGGGAGTGTCCCACTGAACGTAGGTCCATTTTCAGCTGAGGCCTGGGGAGAAAAGCTCCACAATTAAAATAAACAGACAGTAGTTACATTGGATTACATAGCGATTAACAATTTAACATAGCAATTACTTACAACATATTTACAGATGAAGAACACAGTACATCAGTAGACAACTAGAATCTTTATCTGTGAAATACATAACAGACATTAACAAATGTTACAATAAGAAGTTCCTGCTGTATAATAAGTACTAGGCTTATGAGCATCTGAGCTTGCTATAATCAAGGTACTCAGTGGAATGGAAAGAAAGGTAGTGGTTGGATGGGGTGGGTGATATTAAGAGTGGGAGTTGCAAGGGCATAGCCAGCATGTTTTTAGGTGCGCTTTTAGTAAAGTTTTGAAGTGGGTGCATGATGGTATGGAGGTAACTGTAGGTGGGAGGGAGTTCCATAATTTGGTTATGGTGCAAGAGAATAGTGATTCACCAGCAGAGTTATTGGCTTTAGTGATCTGCAAGTGATTTTTGTTGCTGGATCTTAGTGGTCTGGTGGTGCGATAGGGTTGGAGTAGATTCTGGAGGGATGGGACATTTAGTGGATGGTTTACTAGTTTGTGGGCGAGTGAGAGTTGATACCATTGAAGGAAGTGAGGGAGTTCAAGCCAGCCCAGTTCAGCAAGTGAGAGACAGTGGTGACTACGGTAGGATGCCCCTGTGGCGAATTTGGCAATTTTGTTGTAGCAGGTCTCTAGCTTGTTTAGATTGCATTGCCTTAGGTTGGTATATATTAGAGAGGCATAAATTAGGGTGGAGATAAGTTGGGAATTTGCTATTGAAATCTTTGCTGCTTTGGTGAGAAGTTGCTTATTTCTGTATAATGCTCCTAGTTTTTTGTGGACTTTTTTTATGGTCATGGATATGTGAAGGTCAAATTTTAGTTTATTGTCTGTTTCCACTCCTAGCAATTTGGTGTGTTCAGTTGGGTATATAGTGGTGTTGTCTTTTGCTGTGATGTTAAAGTGAGGGTTGTTTTGGGTTTGTTTGGTGGTTTGGAAGATGAGTAGTTTAGTTTTGTTTGGGTTGAGTATTAATTGGGCATCGGATAACCAAGTTACAACAAAGGAAAAGGCTTCCTGTGTGACTTTTTGCAGTTTGGGTAGGGACTGGCCTGAGCAAATGATGGTTGAGTCATCTGCATATTGTATGAGTGTGCCATGTTTGTTGGCATTTATGTATTTACTTATTTATTTCAGTAGAGTGCTGGACTTTATTTATTTATTTAATTATTTACTTATTTGTTTCAGTACAGTGCTGGACTTTATTTATGTATTTATTTATTTGTTCCAGTAGAGTGCTAGACTTTATTTCTGTATTTACTTATTTATTTCAGTAGAGTGCTGGATGTTATTTATGTATATACTTATTTATTTCAGTAGAGTGCCGGACTTTATTTATTTATGTATTTACTTATCTGTTTCAGTAGAGTGCTGGACGTTATTTATTTATGTATTTACTCATTTGTTTCAGTAGAGTGCTGGACTTTATTTATATATTTACTTATTTGTTTCAGTAGAGTGCTGTACTTTATTTATGTATTTACTTATTTGTTCAGTAGAGTGCTGAACTTTATTTATGTATTTTCTTGTTTGTTTCAGTAGAGTGCTGGACTTTATGTATTTACTTATTTGTTTCAGTAGAGTGCTGAACTTTATGTATTTACTTATTTGTTTCAGTAGAGTGCTGGACTTTATTTCTGTATTTACTTATTTATTTCAGTAGAGTGCTGGACTTTATTTATTTATGTATTTACTTATTTCAGTAGAGTGCTGTACTTTATTTATGTATTTACTTATTTGTTTCAGTAGAGTGCTGAACTTTATTTATATATTTACTTATTTATTTCAGTAGAGTGCTGGACTTAATGTATTTACTTATTTATTTCAGTAGATTGCTGGACTTTATTTATGTATTTACTTATTTTTTTTAGTAGAGTGCTGGACTTTATTTATGTATGTATTTACTTATTTATTTCAGTAGAGTGCTGTACTTTATGTATTTACTTATTTATTTCAGCAGAGTACTGGACTTTATTTATGTATTTACTTATTTGTTTCAGTAGAGTGCTGGACTTCATTTATTTATGTATTTACATATTTATTTCAGTAGAGTGCTGGACTTTATTTATGTATTTGCTTATTTATTTCAGTAGAGTGCTGGACTTTATTTATGTATTTACTTATTTATTTCAGTAGAGTGCTGGACTTTATTTATGTATTTACTTATTTGTTTCAATAGAGTGCTGGAGTTTATTTATTTATGTATTTACTTATTTATTTCAGTAGAGTGCTGGACTTTATGTATTTACTTATTTATTTCAGTAGAGTGCTGGACTTTATTTATGTATTTACTTATTTGTTTCAGTAGAGCGCTGGAGTTTATTTATTTATGTATTTACTTATTTATTTCAGTAGAGTGCTGGACTTTATGTATTTACTTATTTATTTCAGTAGAGTGCTGGACTTTATTTATGTATTTACTTATTTATTTCAATAGAGTGCTGAACTTTATTTATTTATGCATTTACTTATTTGATTCAGTAGATGCTGGACTTTATTTATTTATGTATTTACTTATTTATTTCAGTAGAGTGCTGGACTTTATGTATTTACTTATTTGTTTCAGTAGAGTGCTGGAGTTTATTTATTTATGTATTTACTTATTTGTTTCAGTAGAGTGCTGGAGTTTATTTATTTATGTAGTTACTTATTTGTTCAGTAGAGTGCTGGACTTTATTTATTTTTGTATTTACTTATTTGTTTCAGTCGAGTGTTGTACTTTATGAATTTACTTATTTATTTCAGTAGAGTGTTGGACTTTATGTATTTACTTATTTGTTTCAGTAGAGTGCTGGACTTTATTTATATATTTACTTATTTATTTCAGTAGAGTGCTGGACTTTATTCATGTATTTACTTATTTGTTTCAGTAAAGTGCTGGATTTTATGTATTTATGTATTTACTAATTTGTTTCAGTAGAGTACTGGACTTTATGTATTTACTTATTTATTTCAGTAGAGTGCTGGACTTTATTTATGTTTTTACTTATTTGTTTCAGTAGAGTGCTGGACTTTATTTATTTATATATTTACTTGGTGGTGCTGTGGTAGTGTTGTCGCCTCACAGTAAGATGTCCTGTTCGATTCTCAGCTAAAGCGTCTTCTGTGTGGAGAATTGCGTTAATGGGCGTACCTTCGTTTAAGGTTGTGCCTCTGGGCTGGTAACTCGGTACGTAAAAATCTACTGCCAATCATTAGCGGACCGGAGTTCCGCTGTGGCGACCCCTAACCGGGAAAAGCCGAAAGATACAATAACAACTTATTTGTTTCAGTAGAGTGCTGAACTTTATTTATAGGTTCATAGGTTCATACTAGGCTATCTGCCCAAGGGCATTTATAAGCCTAGCCCAGAGTTTTTTAGTTTGAAGGATACTATGCCCATTATTTTGCTGTGCCTCTGTCAAGCAGTGTCACTGAGGTAATCCCTGGGGTATATCTGCGATCTCCCATCCATTGGTCAAGATTTCTCTTGAACAAAGCCAGCGAGGTGCTCTGCCTCACATGTACCGGGATTTTGTTCCACAGCATAGGGAGTCTCTGGGTGATGAATCTGTCCCTCCAGCACGTCCTATTAATAACCGTGTCAAGGTTTAAGTCTCCCGCTCTTGTAGTTCTGAGGGATATAGATTTTTTGAGGTGAAGCATGTTCATCAAATCCGGGTTTGACATGGCCTTGTATGTCAGGCACAGGTCACCTCTGAACAGGCGGTAAGTGACTGAATAGAGCTGGAGTTCCTTCAGTCGGGCAGCATAAGACATATTTTTGAGACCCTTTATCCTTTTGGTGAGGAACTTTTGGGGCCTTTCCAGTTGCTGCAGGTGTCGGGTCAGATACATTCCGAATGGGGTATTGTACTCATTTATTATTATTGTACATTATTGTACTTATTTATGCATTTACATATTTGATTGCAGTAGAGTGCTGGACTTTATTTATGTATTTGCTTATTTATTTCAGTAGAGTGCTGGACTTTATTTATGCATTTACTTATTTGTTTCAGTAGAGTGCTGGACTTTATTTATGTATTTACTTATTTATTTGAGTAGAGTGCTGGACTTTATTTATGCATTTACTTATTTGTTTCAGTAGAGTGCTGGACTTTATGTATTTACTTATTTATTTGAGTAGAGTGCTGGACTTTATGCATTTACTTATTTGTTTCAGTAGAGTGCTGGACTTTATTTATGCATTTACTTATTTGTTTCAGTAGAGTGCTGGACTTTATTTATGCCTTTACTTATTTGTTTCAGTAGAGTGCTGATTTTCTTCCTCCACTCTCTTCTATCCTGACAGTCAGCATGTCTGATGAATGTACTGCCCATTTGCTATTAGCCTAATAACAACTAGCAGTATAGCTATCTCCTTTTCCTTGGTTAATAGCACTTTGGCCATGGTCAGCATCAGTCTTGCCTTCATGCTATTCAGTTTAGGCATAGTTTTTATAACACTGCTATTCTTTTTTTAATGGTGTTGGTTAATATTCTTAGGGAAATATATATTTTGCATGGATTTCAGAAGCTTTAGGTTGAATATCTGTTGCTGTCAACTTATTCTTTATCGCACAGATTCTCATTTGTGAATTTATCTTCTCCCATCTGTTTGTAGATAGCTCTATTTGTGTTCTACGTATTTCTCTTTTTATATCTTTCATTCATTCAGGACAATATATTCCCAATTTCTCAGGGCTTTGCACTGCCCCAACTTCATGCATTGTAAATTGTATACTTCCCTTGTAGGATAGGGAGTGTTATCCTTGCAGCAGTTACCCCTTCAGACATTAAACGTTGTATTCAGCCATCTCTTTTAGCTCCTTTTCTGTCCCTTTCATCTGAAATTAAGACAAATATTTCCAGGCTGACCTTGGTTTTTTCAGACTGTCGTATCATGTTTGCCTAATGCTTTATAGTTAATTTGCTTCTGGCTAACCAGATTCCTCTTCAATGAAGGATTTATTTGCTGCTGGCTTTGCATCTTATATTGTGTTTTGGCCTAGACTGATGCCATTGCTGTCTCATGAATGGACTGATTTTACCCTAATGGCGCTTTGTCTTTCTCTGCTTAACTCCTTCTTGTTATTGAGGACTGTTATTGCTGGCTTAGTATATTTCCTTATATTAGAGCCTCTTTGAGTCTGTTGTAAGGTTGTTTGGGGGTTTATTGATGATGCCTTTTGGTCTTTTCTCTTTGAGCTTACTGGGTCCTTTTCCATTCTTGAGGCCATCTATTTCTGATCTTGTGACTCACCTCATATTAGAACAATCTTCCTGGGGCTCAAGAGGATACTGCTTTTTGGCTTTCTGTGACTCTTATATCTAGTCCCAGAACATAAGTTTCTGCCTACTTTATATCCCCTAGACAAGCACATTACGGGTCTATATTATAACACTGAAAGTGCATATGTGCGACTACTTAAAAGTCGACACATAATGCACAAAACCTGAAAACAGCGAAGGGCCACATAATCAAACTTTTCCCTAGGGAAAAAACTTACATGGCCATTCGGTAAAAAAAATAAACACCATAAATACCACACTCCCGACCCCCTATCTAAATATACAATATCCTAGCAGATCGATTTAGTGCCAACTTCACCCCCTCTCACCCCCTAAAGGGCCCATCTTAATACCAAAATAATTGCCAAATTCCAGTAATCATGGCCACACAGGTAGAAACCGCACTCTCCACAGCTAAGAATACAGCATCCATGGGACTAGATGACATCCTGGGATGTGTACTACATGAACTACAAAATGAACTGGCACTTCACCTAAGTGTTATGTTTAGTCATAGCTTCACCTCAGGCTTCGTACCCACTGAGTGGTGCACAGCTACAGTTATCCCACTCCACAAGGGGGTATCCACCTTGGATCCCAGGAACTACCATCCCATTAGTCTGACAAGTCTGATCTGCAAGGGCATGGAACGCATTATCATGGAACTTATAAACAAAGACATTGGCAACCTTCAAACACTGGAACCCATGCAGTTTGGGTTTGTGAAGGGCCAATCTTGTCTCCTGAACTTGATTAACTTCTTCATATCAGTCTCCAGAGTTGTGGACGAGAGTAAGGTGGTCCCCACAGCCTATCTGGACCTTGCCAAGGCCTTCGACACCATCCTCCACTCCGGAATCATAGATAAACTTACTAAGCTGGGCATAAATCCCTACGTCACTCGATGGGTTGCCAACTGACTTACTGATGGAACTCAGACTGTAAAAGTAGCCGACTCCAAATCCAGCTCTAGACAAGTGAAAAGTGGAGTACATCAGGGTTCAGTCCTGGGACCGGTCTTGTTCGGCATCTACTTCTCTGAATTACAGGCCAACACTAAGGGACTCTGGCTAACAAAGTTCACAGATGACTGCAAACTGGGAGCCATTACTGAATCCCCAAATGATGTGGATATTCTACAAAAGGGCCTTACAGAAACAGATGCTTGGTGCCAGAGCCATGGGCTCAAGCTTAATGCCAAGAAATGTATAGTTATCCCTTTAGGAAAAAACATGTACCTATGAATTACCACATAGGTGGCAGTACACTAAACACTGACAGTGTGATGAGAGACTTAGGGACACAGGTGGACAGTGGTCTCACCTTCGATAACCACATCACCACAACAGTCAGGAAATCCTTCTATGTGGCACACCTCATCACTAAGGGCTTTTCATCCAGAAAAAAGGAGGTCATTGTCCCACTGTACTCATCCCTCATTAGACCCATTATAGAGTACAACACCCTATTTGGTATGTACCTCACAAGACATTTGCAACAGCTGGAAAGGCTGCAGAAATATCTCACTAAAAGAATCACAGTCCTAAAGCAGATGCCCTAAGCTGACCATCTAAAAAACCTCCAGCTATACTCTGTGGCATATAGTCTATTCAGAGGCGATCTCTGCTTAACATACAGGGTCATGTCAAACCCTGAGCTGTTGGACATGCTCCACTTAAAGAAATCCCAATCCCTCAGAGCCACACACTCCAGGGATTTAAACCTTGTCATCACAATGAACAAAACATGCTGGAGGGATAGGTTCCTGACCCAGACACTCTCCATACTCTGGAATAGACTGCTCATACATGTCAAGCAGCACACCTCCTTGGCCCTCTTCAAAAGGAACCTTGATGATTGGATGGGAGATAGGAAATTCACCCCAGGGATCACGTCAGTCACCCTGCTAGACAGGGGTCCAGGGCAGTAAATATTGTGGTAAGAAATATCCAGGGAATTGTTTGGCTAGGCTTGTACAGGCCCTAGGTCCGATAGCCTAGTACCAACCTATGAACCTATGAGATATCACTATAGGGAAGGAAATGGCAACTTTGTGAAGTTGGTCAACTATCTCCTTGCCCTATGACATATTCATTGAATCACTTAAATGCGATTAGATGAATATGTGTCGCTGTTTCCATATTCACTTAGAAGCCTTTTCATGCTTCTAATATAGACCCGCACATTACACCTACTCTGGAAGATATTATGATGTAGCATTCAGTTTAACTGTCCAGATATTTGCAGAATGCCCAGATTTTGCCTCATATTTTTGGTCTGTTCCTCAGAAAATTTGTGTTTTTCTGGCAAATCACTAAGGAGTGACATCACTAACTAATGAGATACATTTGAGTTTCAGGCATCATATCCTTCAGAAAATGCACATGAATACAAATCATTTTAATCTATCAACTTTATAAGTTTATAAGAACAATATTTAAAATTTGTCCCTATTTTGGGGCCTTTGTCTCCCCATTAGCTTAGGCTTTGTCCAGATTTCTTTTGCTAAGAAGTTGAGTTGTATGTGATGCAGATTGCATCTTGATCTCTGAGCTCAAGGTCTTCTAGTCCTCCTTTGCCATATTCTTCAATGAATATCAGTGCTAGTATTGATATCAGTATTAGTGTTAGTATCATTATTAGTATTGGTGTTATTATCAGTGTGGGTACTACTATTACTGTTAGTATTAATCATTATTAGTATTGGTATTATTATCAGTGTGGGTACAACTATTAGTGTTAGTATTAACATTAGCATTATTGTTATTATCAGTGTGGGTACTACTACTATTGCTAGTATTAGTGCTAGCATTTATGTTAATATTAGTATTAAGGTCAGTGTTAGTATCAGTATGTATTTGTGTTAGTGTTAGTTTTGGTATTTCTGTTAGTGTTACTATTAGCATTAATATTAGTGCTAGTATTAGTATTAATGCTAGTATTGGTGTTAGTGTTAGTATTAGTGTTAACATTAGTAGTAAGGTTAGTATTAATATTAGTATTGGGATTTGTGTTAGTATTACTATTAGTATTAGTGCTAATGTTAGTATTAGGTTCATAGGTTCATGGGATGATACAAGGCTATTGGCTCGGAGGTCCTTATAAGCCGAGCCAAGAATTTTACCCATGTTCCCTTAAAGTCAGCACCTGTTTCCCCTGTCCAGCAGGGACATAGGTGGGATCCCAGGGGTATATTTTCTGTTTCCCATCCAGTCGTCCAGTTTCCTCTTAAAGAAGGCTAGAGTGGTACTCTGCTTGACATGGAGAGGGAGTCTATTCCACAGATGGGGGAGTCTTTGGGACACAAATCCATCCCACCAACAAGTTCTATTAATGTCACAGACCAGGTTAAGGCCTTGCATGCAGGTTGCATGAGTGGAGTTTGTCTTAAGGATATGCAGCAACTCCATCAAGGCTGGGTCTGAAATGTCCTTGTATGCCAGACACAGGTCACCTCTGAGCAGTCTGTATGAGACTGAGTAGAGGGCCAGGTCTTTTAGCCTATCTGTATAGGATAAGTGTTTGAGACCCTGGATTTTCCTGGTTAGGAACCTCTGTGGTCTGTCCAACTGCTGCATCTGCTTGGCAAGGTACATGCCAAAGGGCACATTGTATTCCATAATGGCTCTGATAACGGAGGAGTACAGTGATGTTATGACCTCCTTATTCCTGGATGAAATATCCTTATTTATGGGGTGGGCCATGTAATATTTGTGTTAATATTAGTATTAGTCTTAGTACTGGTATTAGTATTAGTGTTAGTCATGGTATTAGAGTTAGTATTAGTATTGCTATTAGTATTAGTGTTAGTACTGGTATTAGTATTAGTGTTAGTATTAGTGTTAGTGTTAGTATTGGTATTAGTGTTAGAATTAATGCTAGTATTGGTGCTAGTGTTAGTATTAGTGTTAGTACTGGTATTAGTATTAGCACTGGTCTTAGTATTAGTGTTAGTACTGGTATTAATATTAGTGTTAGTACTGGTGTTAGTATTAGTATTGCTATTAGTATTAGAGTTAGTCTCTGGAGGTCAGATATCTCCAGTTTGGGTCTTTTTTGTGATGCTACGTTTACAGACAACTTTGCAATGATCCACTAGCAAGTTACTCGTAGGACTGGAAGATGGACTATTTCTATCAAATATGACAATTATGGGCTTAACATAATGATAGACACGTAGGACCAGGTCTATGCATTTGAAAGTTCTTCCAGAGAGCATTTGTCTCCTTCTTTTGCTTCTTCTTTTCTTTTGCTTCACCTTCCATGATCTAAGAGAGCTCTCCAGAAGAGTCCTATCATGTATGGAAAGTGAAAAAAAAGAAGGTCTGTGGTCTGGTCCTACACATCTATCATTATAATGAGTACATAACTTTTTTTTTTTGGCAGCTGGGTAACACCAGAGGAAGGATGGGAATGACAAAGACTGTATTCAGAAGTTTTGGTAATTTATTTTCTTGTTCATTCGATATAAATATGTAAAATGCATGCTTTCTGTCAAACATGATATTTTTTATCAGTAGTGATACACTCAATTTGATATATATATATAGATATATAAACATATTCAACTTCATGTGAGAAATTTGTCCACTTTTCTTCACTAGCATTCCTCAGTGCTTGTAATAAAGTATACTCTGTTGCACTCACTGGTTTTCTAGAATTAAAATGTTATGTCAGTAAAAGACAATGCATATAGAAACATGTATTAATTTTGGCATACTTACATTTACTTTGCAAACTTTTATGTTATAGCCAAAAGTTAAGTGGATACAGAGACTTGGATCCCTCAACTAGCCTGTACCAGCATGCATGTACAGTATCTATTATCTTTTTATCTATTACCAATCTAGATGTGTCTGACCTCTGAAATAATATAGCAATAACCCACGGTTGGGTGTGGGTAATCCAGCCATGACATTAACAAAAAGAGAACGTAGTTTTCTTAAATAATGTTGTATATGGCACCGTGGTGTTCTGCTTTAATTTTGTGTCTTGGGGCTGCTTAATGTACTGCACGTGTATGGGACTTAGTTGCCATGCTTGCACAGTACATCCATGCTTTGGCAAGAAAGAAACAGAGAAAGGAAGATCTCTGCTGCTTCTTTTATTGTTTTTTTTAAAGAAAAAAAAAGTTTGCAATGTGGGCATTTTATAGGTATGAGACAGAAATGGCAAAAATACAACAAAAATCAGGTATGTTATGCCAAAGTAAAGAAATGTAACTGATTTTCCTGTTATTTCTGTCCTGTTTCTCTTATCTGGATCGTGAATGTCATACTCTTACTTGTACATGTGGAAGTTGTTTGTAAGGTATTGTGTCAGCTGCAATGTTCTTCTTACAAGAAGGATGAGATACATTTTTTAACGTACTTCATTATTCTTGTTTTGTAGAACATTGCGGCTTCTTAAAACTTTACAAACAAGTTGCAAATATGAAAGAAGTTGTGTCTTTACTTTAGTGTTTTTGCTTCTTCTTCTTTTCTATGCCACTCAATATACTTTAGCAGCCGGACTTTTCCTGTGAGTATGTTCTCGATTTACAATGGACATGCTGGTTGGGTTGACCAATCAGAGTGCTCATTTTTGAATGTTAATAGCCAGTCATTGTATAATACAAGATAAATGATAGCTGAGATTACCAGCTCCTGTGTTACTTAATGTTAATAGAATTCATTGCTTCATAAGTTTAAAGGTTTTTACTAGGCTAGTGACCACAGGAGCCTTTTTAATCCTAGCCATGCATCCCAAATGTATCTGATACATTTTAGGAACTTTAAGGTTATTCTAAAGGGTATATATAGGCTTGGGTTCAGTGGTCAAACATTTACAGACTGCTACTGTGTACTGTCCATTAGGGCCATATGTACCAGACCAGGGGTGAATTTCTGATTCTCCTTGTACTAGTTCAAGTTACGCTTGAATTGGGTTAGTGAAGAACTCTGTTTCACATGGATGAGAAGCCTGTTCCAGAGAAGGAGTAGTCTCTGGGATACATCAACATGTCCTGTCTATGTGTAAGCAAGGTTTAGGTTCATTGATCAGGTAATTCTGAAGTTATGTATTGTATGCATATTCAAAATGGTCAGTCAAAGTGGGATCCCAAGACGCCTTGTATGCGAGGTGTAGATCATCCCTCTACAGTCTGTAGGAGACCACGTACATGTTCAGTGAAGTCTTCACTCCTCTTGTTGTGGTTGGAGAATAGTCATTAGGTTCCATATTCTGAGCAGACAGGCAACCCACCCAGTGAAGGGTTATATCCAGGATTGCCTGAAAGTAGTACTAGGGACTCAGAGAGGGGAGAAGAGCTGGGCAGGTAGTCCAAAACACCCCCCCATCCCAGTAACTGGGTAAAGTATAATGTGGAAAAACAGAGAAACACATACCAACATGAGAAAAAAGAAATAAAAAAAGTATAAAAGTATCATGTACCATGCAGTCATGATAGGACACAAAACAGCTGTCTGGGTCGCAGTACTAAAGAAGTAAACTATTTATGAGTTTATGTTGTATTACTTAAAAGTTTCACATACTTAGCAAATTTTGTTTAATTTCCAGACCATTTAATATAAAAGCATTTATGTTTCATGTCTTTAGCAGATGCATAATCCTGGAAATGCTTGAAACTATATATCAGGTAGTGTTCTAAAGTTTACATATTCTGAAGGTTATGTTTCACCTGATGATATTTATGGACAAAAGTTTCTAAAACCAGTGTTTTGGCATGATGCAATGGTCATTTATGAAATTGTGTTGCACTTTTATGTGGATAGATGTACTTCAAATTTCATCTATTTCGGAAGCTATGCTCCATTTCCAGGGTATTCCTTTCAAAAATAGCGAGTTGTGTTTAAACACAGATGTGGCCTACGTTCATGGAAAATTATGAAACAGTCATTTGCCTGCTCTTATTCTCAGTCATTGCATCTGGAGGATACTCTGTTTCTGAAACATTCTATACAAAATCTGTCCATTATCTGCCTTTCATTAGACATGTGACACACAACCTTTGAAACACTTGAAACTGTGTTGCAGGCAGTAACACTTCAGAATCAACATATTTTATAGGACGGATTCCATCACTCAAGTAATGAGTGCAGACATATGCCATCTGTACTATACTGTTAATAAGGGACAATATCGTCATGAAAACAAACAGAGAATTCAGACACTTTCACATTTCTACTACAAGTATGATGGGACTTTCAACTTCACACCATGCTTAATTAAATGGCCTTGCAGATGTCGGATGTCATCTGGTTCACAAAATAAGTTACTTGGTCTCTTAACTAGGTGATGTAAGGTAGATGGTTCATGCTGCATGGACTTTTTTCTTTAATGTTAGTGGGTGGAATACGAGTTTAGCAATCCCAGTTACTGTTACATGAAGTTGTCGTCATTTAACATAACTGTGAATAGTTTGAACAACTCTGGATACTGTGAAGCACCAGGCAAAAGTCATCCCAGTTATTATTTCATGCAATCATTATTACATACAAACTCTGGATGATGGTTGACACAAGGTTCACACAATCTCAGTTATGATTGCATAAAGTCATTCTTATATACAAAGTTATAAAGTTCAAAACTCACACCATCTAGTTATTATTGCATGAAAACATTGTAGTGAATGGAGCACTGCAATTACACTCCAAAACTGGAAAAAAAGATAAACTTGTTAGCACATTCCTAGCACAAGACCTGATTTTAACAGCACTAAGGAACTTAGCAAAAGCTTGTTAAGCACCCCTACGCACTGTTAAAATTAGACTTTGTTCTATGGACTAATGGAAGGCAGTCAGTGCCAACCAGCAAAGAACAGTGACAGAAGTTGATACAGCTTTTGAAAGCTGTTAGAGCTTCACTCTGTCACACTTCTTCTTCTTCTTTCAGGTTTTCCCAGTTAGGGGTCGCCACAGTGGATCATCTGTCTACTCATGATTGGCAGTGGAGTTTTACAGTGTCGAGTTGCCAGCCTGGCGCCCAACCTTCCACAGAAGGCACACACATGCACACACTCCCACCTAGGGCCAATTTAGAGTATCCAATTCACCTACTGCATGTTTTTAGGATATGGGAGGAAACCGGAGCACCCGGAGGAAACCCATGCGACCACAGGGAGGACATGCAGACTCCGCACAGAAGGCACCCCAGCTGAGAATCGAACCGGAGAACCTCTTGCTGTGAGACAGCAACGCTAACCGCTGCACCACCACAGCCACCCTTCACTCTGTCACACTTATAAATCAAAAGTGTGCTAGAATTAAGTGTCAACAGCTTTAAAAGCCATAAGAGAAACACTTCATTACCGTCTGATGTTGGTTTGTCAGTGCTAAGTGCTTGGTCTGCTTTCAAAGATGTAGGAAGATTTTAAAACACGTTGTGTTCCTACACTTTTTTCTGCAACTGGTAGTACATAAAGGTCCATACACTACAAAGAATTATGATCAGGTCACCAACCATAACCCTTTATGATGTGTTCTCACCACGGATGCCATTATTACATATGAAGCATGGGCATTGTAAGAGACAAGGCATGCACCATTCCAGTTACTGTTACACATAGCCATTATTACATATGAAGCATGGGCATTGTAAGAGACAAGGCATGCACAATTCCAGTTACTGTTACACATAGCCATTATTACATTTGAAGTATGAACATTGTAAGAGACAAGGCATGCACCATTCCAGTTACTGTTACACATAGCCATTATTACATATGAAGCATGGGCATTGTAAGAGACAAGGCATGCACCATTCCAGTTACTGTTACACATAGCCATTATTACATATGAAGCATGGGCATTGTAAGAGACAAGGCATGCACAATTCCAGTTACTGTTACACATAGCCATTATTACATTTGAAGTATGAACATTGTAAGAGACAAGGCATGCACCATTCCAGTTACTGTTACACATAGCCATTATTACATATGAAGCATGGGCATTGTAAGAGACAAGGCATGCACCATTCCAGTTACTGTTACACATAGCCATTATTACATATGAAGCATGGGCATTGTAAGAGACAAGGCATGCACCATTCCAGTTACTGTTACACATAGCCATTATTACATATGAAGCATGGGCATTCTAAGAGACAAGGCATGCACCATTCCAGTTACTGTTACACATAGCCATTATTACATATGAAGCATGGGCATTGTAAGAGACAAGGCATGCACCATTCCAGTTACTGTTACACATAGCCATTATTACATATGAAGCATGGGCATTGTAAGAGACAAGGCATGCACCATTCCAGTTACTGTTACACATAGCCATTATTACATATGAAGCATGGGCATTGTAAGAGACAAGGCATGCACCATTCCAGTTACTGTTACACATAGCCATTATTACATATGAAGTACGAACATTGTAAGAGACAAGGCATGCACCATTCCAGTTACTGTTACACATAGCCATTATTACATATGAAGCATGGGCATTGTAAGAGACAAGGCATGCACCATTCCAGTTACTGTTACACATAGCCATTATTACATATGAAGCATGGGCATTGTAAGAGACAAGGCATGCACCATTCCAGTTACTGTTACACATAGCCATTATTACATATGAAGCATGGGCATTGTAAGAGACAAGGCATGCACCATTCCAGTTACTGTTACACATAGCCATTATTACATATGAAGCATGGGCATTGTAAGAGACAAGGCATGCACCATTCCAGTTACTGTTACACATAGCCATTATTACATATGAAGCATGGGCATTGTAAGAGACAAGGCATGCACCATTCCAGTTACTGTTACACATAGCCATTATTACATATGAAGCATGGGCATTGTAAGAGACAAGGCATGCACCATTCCAGTTACTGTTACACATAGCCATTATTACATATGAAGCATGGGCATTGTAAGAGACAAGGCATGCACCATTCCAGTTACTGTTACACATAGCCATTATTACATATGAAGCATGGGCATTGTAAGAGACAAGGCATGCACCATTCCAGTTACTGTTACACATAGCCATTATTACATATGAAGCATGGGCATTGTAAGAGACAAGGCATGCACCATTCCAGTTACTGTTACACATAGCCATTATTACATATGAAGCATGGGCATTGTAAGAGACAAGGCATGCACCATTCCAGTTACTGTTACACATAGCCATTATTACATATGAAGCATGGGCATTGTAAGAGACAAGGCATGCACCATTCCAGTTACTGTTACACATAGCCATTATTACATATGAAGCATGGGCATTGTAAGAGACAAGGCATGCACCATTCCAGTTACTGTTACACATAGCCATTATTACATATGAAGCATGGGCATTGTAAGAGACAAGGCATGCACCATTCCAGTTACTGTTACACATAGCCATTATTACATATGAAGCATGGGCATTGTAAGAGACAAGGCATGCACCATTCCAGTTACTGTTACACATAGCCATTATTACATATGAAGCATGGGCATTGTAAGAGACAAGGCATGCACCATTCCAGTTACTGTTACACATAGCCATTATTACATATGAAGCATGGGCATTGTAAGAGACAAGGCATGCACCATTCCAGTTACTGTTACACATAGCCATTATTACATATGAAGCATGGGCATTGTAAGAGACAAGGCATGCACCATTCCAGTTACTGTTACACATAGCCATTATTACATATGAAGCATGGGCATTGTAAGAGACAAGGCATGCACCATTCCAGTTACTGTTACACATAGCCATTATTACATATGAAGCATGGGCATTGTAAGAGACAAGGCATGCACCATTCCAGTTACTGTTACACATAGCCATTATTACATATGAAGCATGGGCATTGTAAGAGACAAGGCATGCACCATTCCAGTTACTGTTACACATAGCCATTATTACATATGAAGCATGGGCATTGTAAGAGACAAGGCATGCACCATTCCAGTTACTGTTACACATAGCCATTATTACATATGAAGCATGGGCATTGTAAGAGACAAGGCATGCACCATTCCAGTTACTGTTACACATAGCCATTATTACATATGAAGCATGGGCATTGTAAGAGACAAGGCATGCACCATTCCAGTTACTGTTACACATAGCCATTATTACATATGAAGCATGGGCATTGTAAGAGACAAGGCATGCACCATTCCAGTTACTGTTACACATAGCCATTATTACATATGAAGCATGGGCATTGTAAGAGACAAGGCATGCACCATTCCAGTTACTGTTACACATAGCCATTATTACATATGAAGCATGGGCATTGTAAGAGACAAGGCATGCACCATTCCAGTTACTGTTACACATAGCCATTATTACATATGAAGCATGGGCATTGTAAGAGACAAGGCATGCACCATTCCAGTTACTGTTACACATAGCCATTATTACATATGAAGCATGGGCATTGTAAGAGACAAGGCATGCACCATTCCAGTTACTGTTACACATAGCCATTATTACATATGAAGCATGGGCATTGTAAGAGACAAGGCATGCACCATTCCAGTTACTGTTACACATAGCCATTATTACATATGAAGCATGGGCATTGTAAGAGACAAGGCATGCACCATTCCAGTTACTGTTACACATAGCCATTATTACATATGAAGCATGGGCATTGTAAGAGACAAGGCATGCACCATTCCAGTTACTGTTACACATAGCCATTATTACATATGAAGCATGGGCATTGTAAGAGACAAGGCATGCACCATTCCAGTTACTGTTACACATAGCCATTATTACATATGAAGCATGGGCATTGTAAGAGACAAGGCATGCACCATTCCAGTTACTGTTACACATAGCCATTATTACATATGAAGCATGGGCATTGTAAGAGACAAGGCATGCACCATTCCAGTTACTGTTACACATAGCCATTATTACATATGAAGCATGGGCATTGTAAGAGACAAGGCATGCACCATTCCAGTTACTGTTACACATAGCCATTATTACATATGAAGCATGGGCATTGTAAGAGACAAGGCATGCACCATTCCAGTTACTGTTACACATAGCCATTATTACATATGAAGCATGGGCATTGTAAGAGACAAGGCATGCACCATTCCAGTTACTGTTACACATAGCCATTATTACATATGAAGCATGGGCATTGTAAGAGACAAGGCATGCACCATTCCAGTTACTGTTACACATAGCCATTATTACATATGAAGCATGGGCATTGTAAGAGACAAGGCATGCACCATTCCAGTTACTGTTACACATAGCCATTATTACATATGAAGCATGGGCATTGTAAGAGACAAGGCATGCACCATTCCAGTTACTGTTACACATAGCCATTATTACATATGAAGCATGGGCATTGTAAGAGACAAGGCATGCACCATTCCAGTTACTGTTACACATAGCCATTATTACATATGAAGCATGGGCATTGTAAGAGACAAGGCATGCACCATTCCAGTTACTGTTACACATAGCCATTATTACATATGAAGCATGGGCATTGTAAGAGACAAGGCATGCACCATTCCAGTTACTGTTACACATAGCCATTATTACATATGAAGCATGGGCATTGTAAGAGACAAGGCATGCACCATTCCAGTTACTGTTACACATAGCCATTATTACATATGAAGCATGGGCATTGTAAGAGACAAGGCATGCACCATTCCAGTTACTGTTACACATAGCCATTATTACATATGAAGCATGGGCATTGTAAGAGACAAGGCATGCACCATTCCAGTTACTGTTACACATAGCCATTATTACATATGAAGCATGGGCATTGTAAGAGACAAGGCATGCACCATTCCAGTTACTGTTACACATAGCCATTATTACATATGAAGCATGGGCATTGTAAGAGACAAGGCATGCACCATTCCAGTTACTGTTACACATAGCCATTATTACATATGAAGCATGGGCATTGTAAGAGACAAGGCATGCACCATTCCAGTTACTGTTACACATAGCCATTATTACATATGAAGCATGGGCATTGTAAGAGACAAGGCATGCACCATTCCAGTTACTGTTACACATAGCCATTATTACATATGAAGCATGGGCATTGTAAGAGACAAGGCATGCACCATTCCAGTTACTGTTACACATAGCCATTATTACATATGAAGCATGGGCATTGTAAGAGACAAGGCATGCACCATTCCAGTTACTGTTACACATAGCCATTATTACATATGAAGCATGGGCATTGTAAGAGACAAGGCATGCACCATTCCAGTTACTGTTACACATAGCCATTATTACATATGAAGCATGGGCATTGTAAGAGACAAGGCATGCACCATTCCAGTTACTGTTACACATAGCCATTATTACATATGAAGCATGGGCATTGTAAGAGACAAGGCATGCACCATTCCAGTTACTGTTACACATAGCCATTATTACATATGAAGCATGGGCATTGTAAGAGACAAGGCATGCACCATTCCAGTTACTGTTACACATAGCCATTATTACATATGAAGCATGGGCATTGTAAGAGACAAGGCATGCACCATTCCAGTTACTGTTACACATAGCCATTATTACATATGAAGCATGGGCATTGTAAGAGACAAGGCATGCACCATTCCAGTTACTGTTACACATAGCCATTATTACATATGAAGCATGGGCATTGTAAGAGACAAGGCATGCACCATTCCAGTTACTGTTACACATAGCCATTATTACATATGAAGCATGGGCATTGTAAGAGACAAGGCATGCACCATTCCAGTTACTGTTACACATAGCCATTATTACATATGAAGCATGGGCATTGTAAGAGACAAGGCATGCACCATTCCAGTTACTGTTACACATAGCCATTATTACATATGAAGCATGGGCATTGTAAGAGACAAGGCATGCACCATTCCAGTTACTGTTACACATAGCCATTATTACATATGAAGCATGGGCATTGTAAGAGACAAGGCATGCACCATTCCAGTTACTGTTACACATAGCCATTATTACATATGAAGCATGGGCATTGTAAGAGACAAGGCATGCACCATTCCAGTTACTGTTACACATAGCCATTATTACATATGAAGCATGGGCATTGTAAGAGACAAGGCATGCACCATTCCAGTTACTGTTACACATAGCCATTATTACATATGAAGCATGGGCATTGTAAGAGACAAGGCATGCACCATTTCAGTTACTGTTACACATAGCCATTATTACATATGAAGCATGGGCATTGCGGGTGACCTTAAATATATCCTGCGATGGCACCTATGTCCCTCATAGACAGGGGCAGTTGGTGCTGATCACAAAATCGCTCTGCTATCAACAACTGTCTAAATATGGTTAAAAAGGGTACTCGGTTTTTATTTATTTATCTTACATTTGTTTATCTGGAAAGTCCAACTGGACACAGGTCCTTTTTCAGCAGAAGCCCAGGGAGAAAAGCTCCAAGAATAACAAATATATACAACAGAGAAACAAATACATACAAGATAGGGGTTTCAGACACAATAAGAAGAGCAACAGTAATTTACATAAAATTGGTTGTTACATTTCGTGGACATATCCAAATGATTATGTACAGTTAAAGTGAAACTACCGTTAGTGGTAGGCCATGCTAGCAGAATAAGAGTAATGATAACAGAGTGAAAAGGAGGAACAGGTTATCCAGGAGTCTTGCAGGTGCAGAGCCAGGTGTTAGTAAGGTGTGTTTCTAGAAGTTTTTTACTTTGATGTGTTGAGGAGTTAGCTACTAGTGAGTTAGGTAGATTATTCCAGTGTTTGGAGATGTAGTTGGAAACAACTGACTCACATGCTGAATTGTTAGCTTTGGTGGTGTGTAGAAGTAGTTTGTTGCTGAAGCGAAGGGGTCTTAAGGAGCAATGTGGCTGAATGATATCTTTGAGCACAGGGTTTTTTTCTGATTGATAGAGTATTTTGTGGGTGAAGGTAAGTTGATTAAAGAGAAGTTGAGAGATTTTTACATGGCTAGGCTTGTAAAGGCCCTAGGGCAATTAGCCTGGTAACCTCCTATGAACCTACAAGGAACACACTGTCTCAGTTATTATTACATAAACTCATTATGATATATGAAGCATGGGCATTGTGAGACACAAGGCACACACTGTCTCAGTTATTATAATATCAACTCATTATTACATATGAAGCAGGGGCATTGTGAGACACATACTCTTAAAAGATCATTTATAACTCCATACTTAAAATATAACTCAATTATTCCTATACACATGGATACAATACATGCAGAAAGCTAAAGGGTATGTAAAAAACAACCAACAAAAATCCAAAGATAAGGAATACCAAAAAACAACAAGAATTCTCCACCAAACAAATTTAATGTGGCTTAGCGCCTTGGCAACATCAGCCTTCTTTGAGCACACAAAAAATAATAAATACATAATCCCTTTTATACCAACAACAATTGAATAATCACAATTAATTACTTAATTAATACATCAATTTTAAAAAAACTTTTATGGTTTACAGTATGGTAAGAAAGTAAATTATCTAGATATTTCTCTAACAGGAGTTACCAATGACCGAATTTCCACTACGGTATATCGCAAGTTTGTGGATGGTAATCAATACTTATATGGCACGAGTTGCCATCCTCCACATACTTTGAGGTCATTGCCATATGGAGAGATAGTTAGATTATCTAGATTATGTAGTGGTAAAGTAGATTTAGAAAACAATATTTATGATTCCATTAAGATGTTTTACAAAGAGGTTACAGTATGGAAATGATTAAAGAATCTATTAATAAATTACTAAGAGTTATTACCAATAATACTGAGAATTTTTCTTCAGTTAATAAAGTTGGTAAGGAGATTAATTTTTTAGATACAAAAATTAATAGATATTCACAAAATTGTAACAAAGAAAAACAAGATATTTATTTTGTGACTACTTTTAATTTATTAAGTGAAAAAAATTGGGACTATATTAAGTACTATTGGAAATTTTTGCTACAAGATGAATTCATGTGCAAATTTATTCCTATTGTTCCAAAGGTTGCATATAGAAGGGGACAGAACTTAGCAGATAAATTAATTAAAGCTTATTTTGTTCATTCTAAGGATCAATTAAGCTATCCATTATGCACTTATGGTACTACTCCTTGTGGTTCCTGTAATATATGTTTATATGTCAAATCATATTTTGATAAAATAAATGGAATTAGGTTTATACCATATAATCAATTTACATGCCATACTACAGGAGTTATTTATTGCCTTAGGTGCCCCTGTAACCTCTGTTATGTGGGAGAAATAAAAAGAAAATTTAAAATTAGAATGCAGGAGCATGTTCGTGACATCAAACGGGGAGCAGTAGAAAGCCCAGTAGTTTCACATTTTATGCAACAACATAACAGCAATGTGAATTTTTTGGAGTGTACTATTTTAGAAAAAGTTTTTGTCAGAAAAGGAGATGATAGATTGCTGAAAAATATTTTATTATTTAAAGAAGCTATTTATATATTGAAATATAATACATTATCACCTAGTGGTCTTAATAAAGAAGTTAACTGGAGATGTTTATTGTAACATATTTTAGTTTGTTCATGTTATTTATTGCTTTTGTATGTAATACTGCTTTAAACATAAAAGTTTTTTTTAAATTGATGTATTAATTAAGTAATTAATTGTGATTATTAAATTGTTGTTGGTATAAAAGGGAGTATGTATTTATTATTTTTTGTGTGCTCAAAGAAAGCTGATGTTGCCGAGGCGCTAAGCCACATTAAATTTGTTTGGCGGAGAATTTGTGTTGTTTTTTAGCGAAAGGGTATGTACCTGACAACAGTCATGCATCTTTGGCATGATGGTGTACATGTAACACAAAAGTCAAAGATGTTTGGGAATGATGCAACACTTGCCAAGATTGCTTACTGGTTTACTGGAACTTTTTGTGTACAGTTTGTTAAAATGCTGTTTTATTATCTGAAATACCAACACACTGCGCATACATTTCCATCACCACTGATAAACTGGTGATAATAGACTAGTTATATTTCAGTCACCAGGTTGAGTTCCACAGTAGCATTTCAATCCTGCTAAGAGAAGACTACGATGTTAGGACTTGGAATATTGCCAAAAAATAAATATTTGGTTGTGATTGCTAATATTCAATTTTGCTACATTTCTTTATTTGAAATGACTTAACTAGTAGCTAATATAGTTATATGTATATGTTTGTATATTTGCACCAAAAGCATAAGTAGATATTATCCATTAATACAAAGGATTGTGGGAAAGAAAAATTTATATGGAAGGATATGATAGTCTCATCTTAAATCACAACTGCATAGCATTAATGCACCTTGTTACGTAGTTAGTAAAAGTCAAGAAGGACAGTACTGATAAACAGCCAATGAAATAGTCATTAACTTTCTTATTATACAATGACTGGCAAGTAATATCCAAAAAGGAGCACACTGATTGGCCAGCCCAACTAGCATGCCCATTGTAAATCTGAGAATATACCAATGGAAAAAGGTCCAGTCACCTGGACTTTTTTCATTAGTATATGCCAAAAATGTTTTAGTTTTCTTTCTTTTTTTTAAAATAAGTTTACAGAACCGAAGACCTCAAATGAACAAGGGAAAAGGCACAGAGAAAAATAAGAGGATAACCAGGTACATTCTGCAAAACTAAAGAAATGTACCTGTTTATCCTTTTATTTTCTCTGTCCCGTCTCTCCTGAACATTAAAAGTCTCCCAGTTTCTTTTTTTCTTAATAAAAAAAAAAAAGCAACGGAGATCTTCCTTTCTCCGTTGCTTCCTTTGCACAGCACTGATGTACTGCATAAGCGTGGGAACACAAGTCCCATACGCATGCACAGTACATCAGGAAGGCCCTCGGATATTGGAGAAAATGTGGAAGGGCACCATGGAGACATTATACACAGACATTATTTAAGAAAACTTAAGTTTTTTTTCCCTTAAATAATGTCATTGTATAATAGCCATAACTGACTTTGTGGTGTGGTATATTGAAGATTTACCCATGGTTGGCTTTATTTAATCACTCAGGCTTCGGACTCATGATTAACCCACACCAACTGTGGGTACATCTTCAATATACCACACTGACATCATTGGTTATTGCTATATTAACAGTCAGCATGACCTAAAGGCCTGTTATCATAGTGAAGTCAGAGAGCTAAGGAATAAAAGAGTTATCATTTTTAACCTCGTGTTGAATTGAAACTGATCCTCATAAAATCAAGTTTACTTAACCACTTTCTTCAGGTATGCTTTGATACAGAAACATTAGAGGTAAATTAATAACTGACTTCATTCATTGTGGTTCACAGCACAAGAAGCCTTTATACATAAAAACATAACCAAACATCTTAAGTGGGATGGAAAGGCAAACATAAAGACAGAAATATAAAGAAAATGACTCTATTTTATTTTGAAATTATGATATCTGAACATCACTCAGTTTATGTTATAAAATATTTCACACTAACTATACATAAAAGGGCATAGAAAGCTTCAAACACGCCTGAAAGGAAAACAAAGACAACAAAATATCATAGTGTGTCAGTTTACAAGTACACATTTAAGAAACACTACTTTTTTACAAATTAAAAAGAACTACACAAGAAAAAGATAAATAAAGCTGAAGCACCGTATATTACAGTATGCACATTTTCTTCTTGTAAACCTGAGCCAACTGTTAGGCAAAGTGGACAATATAAACTGGTTAATAGCAGCAGAAAACAAAACATTCACAAATATATTATCTTAATTTATAACAGGATGAGACAGACTAATGTACTTTTTTCAGCAACAGGACATAATGTGATTCTTTGTTTGGCTTAATACTGCTTAACCTCCTTTAATGATTGCCAAGAGTTTTTTTTCAGTAGAGCAGCAAACAACAGCACAAGTTGTCGTGTTTCATTAGCTACATCTACTATTTCAGTATTTAGGAACACCTTGCAAATACCAGTCTCTAAATGATCTGGAAACAGCCTACCTAGCAGTCATAGTAATTGTTTTTGTACTGTAAGGTAATGTGAAAGTGCTATTTACCTACTGTTCAGGAAATTCTGGTCTGGGAAAATGTGATATGCATATCAGTCTATGTTAAAACACACCTTAATTTATGACACTTTCAGGCGCAGCATAATGAGACAGTCCATCAAAAAACAAGAATCACTGGCAGGAAGCCAGTTTAAACAAACTGATGAGGAAATAGCTTGTCCAACTATTTTTTGCAGAAATTGTGTAATAATTTGTAGCTAGGCAGTTCCTGAAATTATATAATTGGTTGCAGATATGCTGCCAAGTTAGTTTTGTAAGATAAAAGCAGAGCGGCTGCACAAACTAGTTCACTTACAAATAATTCATAAAGTAGTGATTGGCAGTATAACAAATTCACTAATTGTATAACTTAGTGTAAGTACAGGGTATAGTGTCTTTTTAAGGTAACCATTCTAGTATTATAGATAACACTTTGTGTGTCTTGATGTAAAGAAGAGATGTGATTCATTAGCATATCTACCGGTCATTATCAGTGGATATTTGGTTCTGTGTGTGTGTGCTTATGTTTATGTGTTTATGCCAGATGAAAAGAGGAAGGTTCAAAAACAAACAAAAAAGAATTGTGTTCCTGATGGTAGTAGTAGTTTAGCCACAACTGATGGGTTTGTGGCCTCTTTAGAGGCTGGGGCATAATGCAAAAAGCATCTAAGAATCCAGCAGCGACAAAAGCAGATGTGCTGATACTATCTGTGAATTAGAATACCTAGATAGGTGAACAACAGTCTATCTTTGCTAACTTGTTCATAGGTTCATAGGTTGGTACTAGGCTATCGGCCCTAGGGCCTATACAAGCCTAGCCATAACAATTCCATGGATATTTCTTCCCACAATATTTACTTCCCTGGACCCCTGTCTAGCAGGGTGACTGACATGATCCCCGGGGTGAATTTCCTATCTCCCATCCAATAGTCAAGGTGCCTTTTGAAGAGGGCCAAGGAGGTGCTCTGCTTGACATGTATGGGCAGTCTGTCCCAGAGTATGGGGAGTCTCTGGGTCAGGAACCTATTCCTCCAGCATGTTTTGTTTATGGTGATGACAAGGTTTAGATCCCTGGAGTGTGTGGCTCTGAGGGATTGGGATTTCTTTAAGTAAAGCATGTCCAACAGCTCAGGGTTTGACATGGCCTTGTATGTTAAGCAGAGATCGCCTCTGAGTAGACAATATGCCACAGAGTATAGCTGGAGATTTTTAGGCTGTCAGCATAAAGTATCTGCTTTAGGCCTGTGATTCTTTTAGTGAGGTATTTCTGTGGCTTTTCCAGCTGTTGCAGTTGTCTTGTGAGGTACATACCAAATGGGGCATTGTACTCTATAATGGATCTAATGAGGGATGAGTACAGTGGGACAATGACCTCCTTTTTTCAGGATGAAAAGCCGTTAGTGATGAGGTGTGCCACATAGAAGGATTTCCTGACTGTTGTGACAATGTGGTTATTGAAGGTGAGAGCACTGTCCACCTGTGTCCCTAAGTCTCTCATCACACTTCTGGTGTTTAGTGTTCTGCCACCTATGTGGTAATTCATGGGTACATGGTTTTTCCCAAAGGGGATAACTATACATTTCTTTGCATTAAGCTTGAGCCCATGGCTCTGGCACCAAACATCTGTTTCTGTAAGGTTCTTTTGTAGAATATCCACATCATATGGAGATTCAGTAATGGCTCCCAGTTTGCAGTAATCTGTGAACTTTGATAGCCAGAGTCCCTTAGTGTTGGCCTGTACTTCAGAGAAGTAGATGCCAAATAAGAGCGGTCCCAGGACTGAACCCTGAGGTACTGCACCTGTCACTTGTCTGTAGCTGGATTTGGAGTCGGCTACTTTTACAGTCTGGGTTCTGTCAGTAAGCCAGTTGGCAACCCATCGAGTGACGTAGGGATTTATGGCCAGCTTAGTAAGTTTATCTATGATTCCAGAGTGGGGGATGGTATCAAAGTTTTTGGCGAGGTCCAGATAGGCTGTGTGGACTGCCTTACCCTCGTCCACAGCTCTGGAGACTGATTCGAAGAAGTCAATCCGGTTCAGGAGACAAGATCGGCCCTTCACGAACCCAAACTGGGTGGGGTCCAGTGTTTGAAGGTTGCCAATGTCTTTGTTTATAAGTTTCATGATAATGTGTTCCATGCCCTTGCAGATCAGGCTCATCAGACTGATGGGATGGTAGTTCCCAGGATCCAAGTTGGATCCCCCCTTGTGAAGTGGGATAACTGTAGCTGTGGGCCACTCGGTGGACACAAAGCCTGAGGTGAGGCTATGATTAAACATGACACTTAGGTGAGGTGCCAGTTCATTTTGTAGTTCATGTAGTACACAGGGCGGGATGTCGTCTGGTCCCATGGATGCTGTAGTCTTAGCTTTGGAAAGTGCGGTTTCTACCTGTGTGGCCATGATTACCAGAATTTGGCAATCGTTTGGTATTGAGATGGGCCCTTTAGGGGGTGAGAGGGGGTGAAGTTGTCACTGAATCGATCTGCCAGGATATTGGCAATATCCTTGGGATTGGTATATTTAATGCCATTCTGTTGTAGCTCAGAGCAGATCTGAGCATTGCCATTTAGATTCTTGACATAACTATAGAATACCTTGTGGTTGTCTTTGTAATCTTTGGCAATTTTATTTTCATAATATATTTGTAAGCGTTATGTAAAGAATTTCTCACTGACCACACATCTGAAGTTTTTGTTACACTGTCAATTTTCTTCAGGTGAAAACTAAAACTGAATCCGGATGAATGAAGTTCTATAACTAATGTAAACATCTGAAATTTACATTAACAGTGTAGTTCACTGAGCCACTCTGTTGGTGTAGATAAAACCCTGACTATAATCCAGGTCACCTGGGTTTGATTAGCAGCTTGGGTGACTGACAGAGCAGTAGGGAAGGATAAGTGTGTCTGTCCTGAGTGGTAGGGCATTCGTTGATGATGATCCCTAAGGGGAAGTGTGGTCCAAAGAGGGCTGTTCTCCTCAGATGTAGTTAATGAGCATGGGGGCAGGGGAAAGGAAGTGGGCAGGGTGTATAAAAAACAAAAAATAAAACCCGGGACAGAAACACAAATGACTGAGCCCCCAGGATGCTCTTAAGATCAACAACCAGCCCCAGCAATACTGGAATACTGGAGTAAGCCAGGGGATAAGAGGATGTCTGGTTAACCCAGTGTGGATATGGGACACTGGGGGGGTCAGGTCTGTAGGATGAGGTCCATGGAGAAAAAACAAATTGTGGTTCATTAATGCAAATTGCAGTTTTTATATAACCTTGAATACATTATTATCTCCAGGTAAGAGAAGTCTAACTAAAACAACATTAATGAATCATTGTTATGTCCAAATAAAGTGCAGGTGTTTCTTTTTATCATATATGCTTTTTGAGTCTTGCTCTGTGCACACCAAGACCCAGAGGTCCTCCTATAGTCTGCCCACCAATTTATTTATTCTTCTTCATGTTATATCTGCCTGACAGACCCCTGAAGCTGTCACACTTCAGATTTGGGGCTTTATATACATATATATCGTACCCATTAATTCCTGCCTGCTTGCACTGCATGACATGCAATAATGTCATTGTGGAAATCATACATGTACAGTCACATACATACAATCACATACATGTACAGTCACATACAATT
>NC_056751.1:752470254-752555254 GCF_019279795.1 Protopterus annectens
CAGTAGCTCAACACCACTTTAACAAACCTAGATACAGTGCAGGAATGTTAACATTAGGCACAAAAGCCACAGCAGTCTATCCTCAAAGAATGTTACAGCTCCCTTTTGAGATAACATTTCCAACCAGTGCAGGAAGATAACACTCTCAGCATATGAAATAAATGAATTTTCAAATGATTTAATGTCCTATAATAAACATATCATGAAAGAATTACATGGCAAAACAAGAGACATATGGTAGAGGAAATGCTAATGAAAAAATATCTTAAGTAAACTATACCGACTGCATAATTCCTTGCAGCACAGAAGCTGCTGTAAAAATATCCTGGACGACATTAATGAGAGGTACATCCCACACAGCTCAGTATGTAGGGGCTGCATTCTTAGCGGTAGCATTTACCTCTCTGTTACATGAGAGGTACATCCCACACAGCTCAGTATGTAGGGGCTGCATTCTTAGCGGTAGCATTTACCTCCCTGTTACATGAGAGGTACATCCCACACAGCTCAGTATTTAGGGGCTGCATTCTTAGCGGTAGCATTTACCTCCCTGTTACATGAGAGGTACATCCCACACAGCTCAGTATGTAGGGGCTGCATTCTTAGTGATAGCATTTACCTCCCTGTTACATGAGAGGTACATCCCACACAGCTCAGTATGTAGGGGCTGCATTCTTAGCGATAGCATTTACTGCCCTATTACAAGGTCTTTGCTGGACAGAAGCTGATACTTGTGGATTCGGCCATCTGATTGCTTCAGATATGAAATATTCTCTTAATCATCCTTTTTTCATTTGACAAGTTGTAAGCTTACAGGTTCAAAAACATACAACAAAATATAGAAAATGAAAGACGGTCAGTTCTGATGCATGCAAGTGTTTCAGTGCTCAGTCATTGAATTTCTGCGGTTTAATTCAGTTGCAAAACATTTTTCCTGAAATCAAGGTAAAAGGACTATGTCCAAGTCACAACCATCAGTTTTCATCTTTGGTATAATTTATTTTTATTGCTGAATTCCACTCTCATAATCTGCCTGTAACTGCTTCAGTAATGTGCTATTCGCAGGCTAGTTTGTTGTCAAAACCGGAAAGTGCAATGGCAAAAGCCTGTAGAGCGCATAAGGGATGGCTATAGTCCATGGTGAAAACATCATCTGCTACACGGCCAAACTGCATCACAAGGCACTCCTCTGCAAAAAGAAAGGCAACAGAGTAATGTGGCTAAAGACTTCCAACAGACAGACCAACTGTCATAAATGCAGGAGAGATACCAATGTTCTAGAAGTCAAACTTTCTTACACATGTAAGATTATCAGATATTGTCAATTAGCAGGAAAATTAGCAAGACCATTTCTGTACTCTCAAGGTTAGATGTGTATGCTATGATCACTGAGAACATGACTACACATTTTTCTGCAGTTTTTAACACATGGAAGCCAATTTTGGTGAGACAACACACAGGTTATTCTGAACTGTATTTCCTTTTGGGATAATTAGCCTGTCTAATCTGTCTTTATCTCTATCCAGCATTACACATGGGAAACTCATTTATATTTAAAAATGTGAACAACGATTGACTGCTCATCCCAATTTGCTCACTGTAAACTGAACATTAATTAGAGAAACAAGTTCAGCTAAAATTAGCACAAAAAAGAATCTCTGCAAGGGTTCAGTTTAAAAAGATATCACCTCCATTTTCTTCATAATACGAGGGGAAAAATTACACAGCTATCTTTTGTGTATAAATCTGTCACATCCCCAACACACAGAGAGCTCAAATGCAAACATACTTCTATGAATTAAAACACAAAAACATACTTTTCTTCACTGACAGTCCCTTGGTAGAGTATGAACATTAGCAAACGAGCAGATAAATCCATGCATCTGCCACCAGTAAGACACCACTCTAAAATAAATAATTGTGACATTACTTGTACAGAAACAGTCTATTATGAAAGTATCATGTGCATGTGTGCTACATAGGTAAGGTATCCCATAAGCCCATGACAAAACTGAAAGAAAGTTTTATGATATTATTATTTAAAAAAATATAAAAAATTTCCTTTGCAAATAGTGCTGTTTTATATTGCAATAACTCATATTTTGGTGTGGGTAATGCAGGTTTAGCCATGTGTCATTACCCATGCGTGGCTTTGTTGGATCACTTTGGCCATGCCTCATGATTAAACCACACCAGCCATGGGTAAACCTACATCACCCATCATCCAGTGGGAGTTACTGTTTGTATCTCTGTAATTCTTTCCTTCTCTCTGTGTCTCCTTTTCTTCAAACTGACCATGGCCTCTGAGGTACAGTTCATTCTTACCAAGTGCTTCCTGTGTTCCCTCCTCCTTCTCTATCCTTCATGCTCAAAGGAAGCCTTCAAATCCTTCCAACATGATCTTGTACAGCCATATTGTATCTTATCAGTTTCTTTTTATTTCATTAGAGAAGATCTCTAGCTCCTCTTGTCTATGGTTATATCCTTTCCCTTCTGTCATGCACTGTTCTGGTGGCTTTTTCTAGACTGCTTCTAGTGACCTGATGTGTCTCAAACTGTGTCCAGAACTGTACACAGTACTCAACCTCTGGACATGATGGGGCCTGTTTCAGCAGCAACATTGTCTATTTGCTTTTGAAATCTCTCCCTCTGAGGCTACACCTACAATTATTACAGCTTTCCCACCCTGCTCCTAATAGTCCCATCTAGGTGCAATCAGTACTTTAAGATCATTTCTTGCTCTTTCATGATATTTCCCATCCCCTCTAACTGACATTTCATGCTATGGTTATGGATAATTGTGGCCCATTTCAAAACATTACATTTGCCTGCATTGGACCACAACAGTCTTTCCTGCTACTTAATCAACCATACCAAATCCTACCTTAGACTCTCTCATCCGCCACTGACACACTTTATCATTGATAAACAGGCTGATACTGTAAATTCTGTCAGATATGTCTGAAATGAGCAGAAATAAACAGTACTGAAGGCTGGATGAAACTCTATTTAGTTCCAACATCCCTTCTAAATAGTAATGCAGTGAGTGTCAAACATGGATATTATCCAATGTGTAGCTGGCCAACCCAGATGAATAAGCAAAATTAAAAGCAATAAAAGCAGTTTATTTTATTTATTTATTTGTTTGTTTATTTATTAAAAAAAGTAGAAAGGCTGGTCCACAGATTCTTATCAGCTACAACCAGTAATAAAGACAACAACGTTTTTTTTAAGAATAACACCTCCTAATAATTCCTCCTAATAATCTCCCACAGCTACTTTCCTATGAGTGTATCTAAGCTCTCTACAACTCCTAGAGGTACTTATCACACGACACAACTGTGTAAATATTGTAAATAAACTGTGTAAATATTGTAAATAGCATCACACGTCAAATGAGTGCATGTAAAGTGTCTTCTACATTTACTTTAAAGGTATGTATGTGAAGTGTTTCTACACATACTATATGAGTGTTTGCATTAATGAATCTGTATAACCCTTAAGATCAACCATAATGAATTTTGTCTGAGTATGTGTGACACTGAATATACATATTTTGTAAACTGTTCTATATAATGTACTTTTTTATACTTCTGTAGCTCTTGTATCTGTACTGTATTATGTATCTTGGAGCTTTTCTCCCTGGGCTTCCACTGAAAACGGGTCCCTTGGGCCCAGTGGACTTCCCCGGTAATCAAACTGGAAATAAACAAATAAATAATACCAAGAACAATGTATCCATAACCAAGGTATTGATTCAGCTACAATCAGGGTTAAAGGCAACAAAGTGTTTTTTTAAGAATAATACCAAGAACAATGTATCCATAACTAAGGTATTGATGAAACAAAGGAGCGACTCAGAAAGCTTCAAACTTCTGTGCTGGCAATCACAACTTGGTTATGGTCAAATGGAGGCCTAAGCGGGATAATGGACTGGGGCCCCCATCACCGAACCCATACCAATGTCCCATAACTTGGATGTCTCTCCTCAACTACCCTAAAATACTTTTCAAAATCATCAGTACATATACTACTTTTTTACTTCTACAGTGATCACAGAGATTTAAGTTTAATTTATAACTGTTATTTCAACTTTCACGGTAAAATGGTTAAGGTGTTTGCCTTACAAAGACAAGGTGCAGGGTTTGAGTCTCACAAGGGATAACTGGCTAGGCTTAAAATGGCTCGCAATGGCAGTTAGCTTAGTACTAATCTATGAACCTATAAACCTAAAATCATTGACAGCCATTTGACAAACAAAACAAGACAGTTTCACACTGAAAACAGACTTAGCATGAGCAACAGTAAACAGCTCTTCCTTTGCAACTCACATTTATCAAAAATGCATATAGCAATCCATTAAACAACAGGACGTGCTTGGACTCTGTCAAACAGCATATAATAAAGCAAAATCAACCACAAAGAAACTATGCTGCCCCCCCTGGAATCATACACAGCAAGCTGAAACCTTTCAGCAGTAAAACACAGTAACACAGCTAAAATTCTGCAGAACTATTTAATAGGTAGTTAACCATGTTTGCTCATAGGACATCATCAGAACTATCATAAAACACCACTGATACAATTATACACCTCCAACATTGTATCACATGACCATGTTACAGCCAATAAAATTCCAAAATATATTAAATGTACTACAGCACCTCTGTACAATTACTATAGACACATATATTAGCAAAAAATACGTAATAGTAAAATATATATTAGTGAAAATACAGCTTTAACTGTAGAGTGTGCAATTTTAATGCACTACTGATGGAACTGTTATCATTTATCCGTGAATACTTCTCAGCATTAAGCCTAATTTGCCACATATTTGCATCACTGCATTTTAACTTAAACTTCCATGGGCCCCCTAGGTTTGAGAGTAGTTTGTTGTAGCAGTACAGACAGGAGCCTCCTGTGTTATTTACACTCTGTGGTATGGTTATACAACGCATTGTTCGCATTTGTTTTTATGTTATAACAATGCTCATAACTATGTTTGTGCAAAGTACGCTCTGTCTTGCCCACAGAAAAACACTTACAGGGATTACAGTAGGCAAGATATTCAGTGCATGGGCATTGTGAACACGTACCGCATTTATAGGTTCCCAAAATAATCATTTGGGTAGACTTTGCACCAACTCCAATTTCTTTTTTTATATTTGTGCTCCCTTAATAAATAAAAGTAGCTTGTCACCTACCCTAAGGATTATGCTATTATAACAGTAAATTATTTTCCAATTCAGTTCTATTAGCTACCTACCACTAAAAATCCCTGGAGTATATTTTAGAACCATAACCCTATTAAAAGTACTGTTGTATGAAGAATATTCCCAAGGTCCATCTCCTGATAATCCATTCCCCAACCAGGTGCCTATGCTTAGTATCTCTGTCTTTTAGAACTCGATCCTTGATGACATTGACTAAGTCTGCGGGGTAACAGTGATCAGTAAATAGACACTAAGTCTGTGAGGTAACAGCAATCAGTAAACAGACACTAAGTCTGTGGGGTAACAGCGATCAGTAAACAAACACTAAGTCTGTGGGGTTTCAGCAATCAGTAAAGTCTGTGGGGTAACCACAATCAGTAAACAGACACTAAGTCTGTGGGGTAACAGCAATCAGTAAACAGACACTAAGTCTGTGGGGTAACCGCGATCAGTAAACAGACACTAAGTCTGTGGGGTAACCACGATCAGTAAACAGACACTAAGTCTGTGGGGTAACAGTGATCAGTAAAGAGACACTAAGTCTGTGGGGTAACCGCGATCAGTAAACAGACACTAAGTCTGTGGGGTAACAGTGATCAGTAAACAGACACTAAGTCTGTGGGGTAACAGCGATCAGTAAACAGACACTAAGTCTGTGGGGTAACCACAATCAGTAAAGAGACACTACCTTTTCCATTCTGTGTTTCAAAGTGTTGTCCTCTGGCACTAATCTTGCTAAGCATTCAAACTGACCCCCTGATTAACCATTTCTTATAATGGGGGGGATGATTACTGTTATACTGCAAATATGTATTGGAGAAGATAGGTTTCTGAAAAATATTAAACTTAAGTTTCCTTCTTCCAAAATCTTTTTCCAAACACACATCATGGTAATTAATACTAATACCTGAAACTTTATAAGTAAACTTAAAAAATGGCAGAGTATTTTGAATATAATCTAAATACATGTACAATTCATCTAGAGTACCTTGCCAAATAATAAAAATATCATCCAGGTACTGCTAGCATAACCCAAACATGGATGTAAACAAGGAACTAAATATATGAACTATATGATTTGCACAGAAGGGGGCATAGGCAGTCCCCATGGCTACACCACTAATCTGCCAGAAATATTCACCTTCATAGGACATGAAATTGTTTTTAAGAACCATTTAAATCAGTGTAGTCAAGATAAGAACTTCCTGATAGCTGAGGAACTCACACTGATGTAGTACTTCTTCAAACCATAACAAGCATTCATAATGAGGAATAACTGAAGATAAGCTATTACGACAACTGTCACAAAATAATGTTAAAATTATAATATTCCTTTTTAATGATCCCCAGAAATGCCCAAGAGTCTTTTATCTTATATAAGTATATTTTTCATAAAAGCTTTTGCATAGCTTCATAGGTATGTACTAAGCTAATGGCCCTGGAGCATTTACAAGCCTAGCCCATAGGATTACCCTGGCATCGTGCCACCTGACTTTAGTTTCCAGTGCCTCTGTCGAGTCAAGCCACTGGAGTGATCCCCATGGTGAATTTTCTATTTCACATCCACTCAACAAGATTTCTCTTGAAGAGAGCCTGTGAGGTGCTCTGTTTGACATGTATGGGAAGTCTATTCCATAGCATGGGCAGTCTCCGGGCTATGAACCTGTCCCTCCAGTACATTCTGTTGATTGTGGTAATGAGGTTGAGGTCTCTGGAGTGCGTGGTGCGGAGGGATTGGGATTTCTTTAGATGAAGCATTTCTAACAAAGCTGGGTCAGACATGGCTTTGTAAATCAAGCAGAGATCACCTCTAAGTAGGCGATATGAGACAGAGAATAGCTGGATTTTTTTGAGTCTGTCCATATAGGAGAAGTGTTTAAGGCCTAAGATCCTCTTTGTGATGTACTTTTGTGGCCTCTCCAGTTGTTGCAGGTGTCTAATGAGGTACATGCCAAATGGGGCATTGTACTCGATGATAGGCCTAATGAGGGAAGAGTAGAGGGAGACAATGACCTCTTTCTTCCTGGATGCAAAACTCTTAGTAATGAGATGTGCCACATAGAAGGACTTTCTGACCACAGTGGCAATGTAGTAGTCAAAAGACAGGCTGCTGTGAACCTGTGTTCCCAGATCACTTATAACGCCTTCTGTGTTCACCGGACTACCATCAATGTGGTAATTCGTGGGAACCGGGTTTTTCCCAAAGGGGACGATGACACATTTTTTGGCATTGAACTTAAGGCCATGGTTCTGACACCAGTCATTGGTCTCAGTGAGGCCTTTCTGTAGCATGTCAACATCACTTGGGGAGTTAATAATAACTCCCAACTTGCAATCATCTGTGAACTTTGTCAGCCAGAATCCCTTCGTGTTGGCCTGGACTTCAGAGAAGTACATACCAAACAGGAGAGGACCCAGGACCGAACCCTGTGGGACTCCACTCGTGACTGGTCACCAGTCTGACTTGGAGTCAGCTACTTTCACACTGTGGGCTCTATCTGTGAGCCAGTTTGCAACCCAGCTAGTGATATATGGGTTGATGCCTAGCTTAGTGAGTTTTTCTATGATTCCTGAGTCGGGAATGGTATTAAAGGTCTTGGTCAGATCAAGGTAGGCTGTATGAACTACCTTGCCTTCATCTACAGCTCTGGTGACTGACTCAAAGAAATCAACCAGGTTGAGCAGGCATGATCTACTCTTCACAAAACCAAACTGCATGGGATCCAGACTTTGGAGATTCCCTATATCCTTGTTTATTATGTCCATGATGATGCTTTCCATATCTTTGCATATCAGACTCATCAGGCTAATCAGGCGATAGTTCCCAGGGTCTGTAATCACTCCTCCTTTGTGGAGAGGGATGACTGTAGCAGTGCCTCATTCGGTAGGGACAAAGCCTGAGGTGAGGCTGTGATTGAACAGGGCACACAGGTGAGATGCCAGTTCACTCTGTAGTTCATTTAGAACACAGCCAGGGATATTGTCAGGTCCCATAGAAGCTGTATTCTTGGTCTTGGACAGTGCTGTTTTAACCTGTGCAGCAGTAATACTGGGTGCCTGGCAATCTACTGGTATTGTGATTGGTCCTTTGGGGTTTGGGAGGAGGGAGGGGTAAAGTTGGCACTGAATCTGTCGGCCAGTATATTGGCAATATCTGTTGGCTTGGTATAGGAGGTACCATTGTGCAGTACCTCAGAGCAAATCTGGGTATTGCCGTGGAGATTCTTTAAATATCTATAGAAGGCCTTGTGGTTGTCTTTACTATCTGCTGCAATCTGTTTTCATAGCTAGCTTTAGAGGATTTGATGAGGGATCTCAACTTTTTGTTGAGGCTGATAAGGGAGTTTTTCCAGTCTTGGGACTTCACCTTATTCTGCATCAGTTTCCTCCTTCTGTTGTAAAGTTTGTTTATGGCAGGGGACCACCAGATTGGATTTCTTTTTTGGAGGAGAGCATCTTGGTTCTATTGTGTATGGTGAGATCCATGCATTTGTGTACATGTTCATACAGTGCATTGATGTATGATTCGGCGGTCATGCAGCTATTCTCCATTTGCATGGGTGCCATGAAGTTAGCCACCTCTGTTATTAGGAGCCCAAGGTTAGCTTTGGAGAAGTTTTTCATAGTGGTTACCTTTGCGGAGGGGGGGTGAGGGGTGGGAGGGATGTGTATTTCCAAGGTGATTTGTTTGTGGTCGGATCTAACCAGGGAGGAGTTGACTATTGGTGTAGAGCAACGGTCGCCCATGTTAGTAATGACCAGGTCAAGGATGTTGCTGCCTCTAGTGGGGGTAAGAACGAGCTGGTCCAGGGCATTGGAATTAATGAATTCCAGGAAACGTTGGGCAAGTATATTGGTACATGAGTAGTTTTTCCAGTTAATGTAGGGGTAGTTGAAGTCACTCAGTATGAGAGTGTTAGGCTGGACCCTAATATTCTCCAGGGTGCTTTGGAATGTGGGGTGTGAGTCTTGGAACATGGTTGGGGAACTATAGCAGGCTACGACCTGAATCACTGTCTTACCCAATGTTAGCTGCACCTGAAGTATCTCTGATGCGTTATGTTGGGCTACCAGTCTGGAGGTGTGTGCATCCTTTATGAATATGGAAACACCACCACCTTTGGAACTTCGGTCCAAGTTCTGAGGCCGAAAGGTGTGGAATGAGTTATAGCCTGGTAGTGCAGGAGTGCTTTCTAGGCTTTAAACTGGGTCTCTGTTACAGTACAAGGAGGAGTATTTTGAGTGAGTGAATTTTGAGATTTAGACTTCTAGCATTGAGCAGCATGACCCTCAGATTGCATTTGTTTGTAGCTGTTATGGTGGTAATTTGGTCTTTGGAACACCACCTAAAAAGGCATTATAGGGGTGGCAAGAACCTTGGCCATTATCCAGAAGCCCAGAGGGTGACAGATGCAGGCTATCTCTGTCAAAGCATCAAGGTCTGTCAATCATGTCATCCCAAGCAGACAGATATTGGATCCCTTAGAATGACATCAGAAGCTTAACCAATTGTTGAAATCAATCATTTTCTGCTTCTACTGTGGAATCATTCTGGGTGATGTTAGGATGCTGCTCAGGGCTAGGGTCATACTCACCTGAACTACATAATCTGAGAGCTCCTCCATGTCTCTTTTCGTGTAGTCCAGTGAGGTATGTCTCAGTTCATTCACACCCACATGTACAATGACAGTCATATTTGTACCTGTTGTTGAGGGACCTGAGTGTGTGTGTTATGTGGTGGATCCTGCACCTGACAGGCAGTTGACTAGTACTTTCTCCTTATTCAACCTACTGAGTGGGACATCAGTGTGCCTCACTATCGAGTCACCTATGACTAGTGTGCTGGGCATGCTGTTTTGTCTTAGGGGCTTTGGTTGAGTGGCACACTGTTTAGGAGAGTTATGTGTCTCGTGATTAGTGTTATGTTGTGGTAGTCGAGTGTGTTTCTGCTTTGGAGGTCTCTGCTGTTTGGGTAGATTTTTATTGAGAGCCTCCGTGAAGGTGGGTATGTGGTTTGTGTTTTTATGTGAAGGCATTGTTGGTGTGTGTTCTTGAGGGCTACGTGTTCCATGTAGTGTGGTGCAAGTGTTGACCTTCTCTTGACCAGCTATTCCAGTCTTGGCTGGAGAGTGCGTGGCTTCCAATTTGGATATATAAGTGCATCTCTCGCAAGTCTGAGTGTTGGGAGGTAAGAGGAGAGGGTTTGCATTTCTATTTATATATGTGGCTACAGGGGTAACCATTTGAAATGTTTGGACCTGCTAGAGGGAGTCCTGAAATATGGAGACTGAATAGCTGAAAGAACAAACTTAGGTCCGAGATGCCATTTCTTGGAATATTCCCTTTTACCCAAGATATGGCAATCTTGGAGTTGGTATATATAAGTTCAGGTGATGTGGGGGACTTGTCCCCCACATAGGGGGTGCAGGGGTCTCCCCCCACCCACAAAAAGGAGTTTAAAGGAGAAGAGCACCTTTTGAGATTAACTCTTCTTCTCCTGTGTTTTTGGTCTTTTTTCAGCTTGTCAGCACTTGTCATTGCAATTGCTGACATTTCAATAGGGAGCCAGCTAGGGGATGTGGTTTTTACACTGAATCAGCCACAGCAGGTACTAATGATGGCTGTTGTATACACTTATGTACCTTGGGGATACCAAATATGGCTGGCATAATCAACTCATCTGCTCTAAAATGTTCTATAACTCTTGGGTAACAGTATTCTGCATTAATAAATTGTAAAGTAGATGATGAATTCTCCCACAGGCAACATTTATCTCATTCTTGGACAGTCTTGAATATTGTGATGTATTATTATGTAAACAGAACAGCCAACAAGTATAATCTAATATATTTATTATCAACAACCTTTGTCAGGTTTCATACTGCATACATTGTTATTATTAACCAGCTCCTGAAGCACCTGCTTTCTTCCAGGGTTAGGCTGGAGCACTCATAGAACTTTTTGATATATAGCAACTCCCTAATATCATGTCCACATAGGTTTTAAAAAAGTGCTACTATAGGATGCACTGGTGGGTTAAAACACTTCTGTTACAACATCTGTCTTTAAATTCAGTATAGTTATTGTTAATACCAAACAAAATGGAAAAGATAAGCTTTCCGGAAAACATTTTAAGTGCCACAATAACATCTGCTAGATCTATAGGAGTAGTAGGGGCAAAGGTGAAGCCTTTTTGAAATAAATCAAAATGTGTATGGTGAGGATGTTGTTGAACAAAGTAACTTTTTTACTTCTGCAGGAAGATGAACATTGACGAGTTGTGAAAGTGTCAGGTGATCTCATCTCAGGCAGAGGCCTTCTTCCAAGAGGCAGTAGGGCAGGCAGCAGCAGAAGATCCTGTGGAAGGTGAAGCCAGTAGGCAGCAGCATGTCACAGGAGTAGGGAGTAGGGAGCCAGATTATACTGGAGCATGAGGTGGAGAAGAGAGGCAGAGCATGAGGATGAGGCGAGGTCAAAGGTCTACTGTGATGGAATCACAGGAGTAGGGAGTAGGGAGCCAGATGATACTGGAGCATGAGGTGGAGAAGAGAGGCAGAGCATGAGGATGAGGCGAGGTCAAAGGTCTACTGTGATGGAATCACAGGAGTAGGGAGCCAGATGATACTGGAGCATGAGGTGGAGAAGTAAGGCAGAGCATGTGGATGAGGTGAGGTATGTGGATGAGGTGAGGTCAAAGGTCTACTGTGATGGAATCACAGAAGTAGGGAGTAGGGAGCCAGATGATACTGGAGCATGAGGTGGAGAAGAGAGGCAGAGCATGAGGATGAGGCGAGGTCAAAGGTCTACTGTGATGGAATCACAGGAGTAGGGAGTAGGGAGCCAGATGATACTGGAGCATGAGGTGGAGAAGAGAGGCAGAGCATGAGGGTGAGGTAAGGTCAAAGGTCTACTGTGATGGAACCATCAGTACATGCCTGGCCTATAGAAGGCAACTCTTTTGATACTTTTTTTGTGTTCACTGGGGAAATCAAGTGGTGTTCAGGAGTCAAATGGGGGGTGTTGGCTGGGTAAAGGCAGAGTAGCCAGCAGAGTAATGAGTATTTGGCAGGTATTTTGTAGGACCTGGACACAGAAGTAAGGTCAAGACTGCAGGATTTGTTGCATGGAGGTCAGGTTTTTGGAGGTCAAGAGGGCTTGCACTTGATCAGGTACAATCTAATATTAACAGTATGGGTTCCAGTGACAATTCAGTAGAGTTACCTGACAAGTTAACAATGGATCTGCGGGATCCTGAGGCAGGCCAGCAAATGGTGGGCATGTAGGCTTGGATAGTATGCAGGATTTTTTAGGTGGACCCAAAGGTATATCTATTACAGTGCATACCTCTCTGGCTATTAAGGAGAAGATTTGGAGAGGTGACTGTCCTGATACCTTTGATTTGTTAGATGCAGATGGGATGTACGGGATAGTTCAGATGGACAGTGCTTAGTAAAATGAGAACATCTCACTTTGAGGTAAGATCTTGTTGTTGAATAAGGTTACTTCAATCAGGGAAGCTCAGATGTAATTGCTGGTTATGATATGACCAGAAATTTATGAAGATGAACGCAGTGTGCAAATCCTTAAAGCTGTAAGTTAGACATGCTAATATATGGTTAGATACTGTGTGTGACAGGCTGACAGTGTAAAATTAAGATGGTTAGCTGAAGATGTGGCTGGTGACTGGGCAGGTTGGACCTGTAATATCAGTGGGTATTCTTGTCCCATGTGTCATTTCACTCATGCGTGTTCCTTTTGTGGAGGACAGCATTTTGGTGCAAGGTGTTGGTATAAGGACAACGGTCAGGTCGGCAGGGGTAGGTGCTGGTATAAGGACAATGGGCAGATTGGCAGGGGTTGGGGCTGGTATAAGGATGATGGGCAGGTTGGCAGGGGACGATGCTGGTGTGATGAAAGGAGATACTGCCAGCCCAGCTAGCTGGAATTTTGTAAATAATTATATGTCATTTGTGAATACTAGCATGATTTATGTAGTGTTACAACTGTATTAGAACTGTATGTCATGTGTATATCAAACTGGTTTGAAAAGACGTGTGTTAAAAAAAGGTATTTTTATAAAGTGCTTGTGCTTAAAATGTAACCACAGTGTACCCTACTGGAAGAGAACAGAAATGTACATGCACTATTGTAACTGTTTAAGTGCATATATTTTAACAATGGAAACTGGAATACAGAAGGTTAACTACAGAAAAATAGCTGAAATTAAATTAGTTTATGGCAGCTACAGACACAATGTCTGTGTGGAGAACCTTCCTGTATTGTCTTCGGAGTGAACTAATAACTACAATTGTTTTATGACTTCCAGCATCTGCCAGAGATCTGAGGTCTACATATTTTCACAGGTAAATGCTAAATACTGCTAGCTCCCAGCACTGGGGGTTTCACCTGTGATAGAGTCAGATGACAAAAAATTATGTCATTTTGCAAGCTATCCCAGCAGTAATATCTGAGATATTAATTTAAGAAGTCTCCTAAAGGACACAACATTCTGTATTCTGTCTTTGACTTGACAACAACATCTAGAAGATCCCATTCACCACACATCTGCCTTGCTCTTAAGTAACTTAACTATGGTATAGTAATTCTCTTAGATTCAGTTAAGAATATAGTGAAGCTTAGTTTAGATATTTTTCTTTATTTGATGAACCATCTAGTTTTGATGCGAAAGTGAGTGCTCATCTTTTGTTTTTGTATTAAAGTCTTTTATCTGATATATGTCGTCTGCCTAACTGTTTTTATTTTTATTATTTTTCTTTATTTATTTGACACTGTCCTGCAATGCTGTTTTAAATATTTCCTGTGTGTGAATATATATTTATCACTCTCTTGCTGTTTTATTATTTATTATTAAATATATTTAAACCTTTAATTGTGGCTGATCTATGTAGGGATATTTAAGTTTTGAGAGTACTTGCATATTTATTCGGTAACACGGTGTAGGCCACTCCTAATAGCCTTGCTCTTGGTCAAACTATCATTTGTATTAATAGAAATAATACAAAAGTAAGATTGGGCACCCTTTGTTAAGGGCCTTAAAGTATCTGATAAGAAGTTGGCTGATGGTAAAGATAACTACCTTATAGTCTGGGCAAAAGGGGCATAACTAGTAAACCTGTGCCAGCCTTTCCCAGGTGAGTGTGTGTATATAAATCAAACCTCAAAGAGTGTGCGTGTGTCAGCTACTTGGGTAGGGGCATGAAGCACTGGTTGGACAGAGAGGATGCTGAAGTTCTTGGCTTGGCCACTCAGCTGATATCTCAACTCTATAGCTGTGCTAGTGGGGAGTCTTATTGTGGATCTGGAGAAAGAGGGAGAAACCAGTCCCAGACTGACTGTGGTCTCTGTGTGCTCTTTTTTTCCCAAACGTCTTTATTAAATTTACACATATGACAAAAACAATCTTACATTTAATGAAAAACATACAAAATTGTATCACTTTAGTTGCAAACAGTTTACATCACAGTCACCATTGTAACAACTGTAGTTGTAAACATTATACATCACTTATAAACCATTCAGTCATTGTCAGTTAAGCATTATGTAGCTCATTCAAATCCTGCCTCTTAAACCTCGTTCCTGCTCTGCATATATTCTTCCCACAATTCCCATTTTTTCCTATGTAGTTTGCTCCTTCCCTTTTCTAAAGACCACAATTCCAGTTGTTTTATCTGTTTTGTTTTATCTCTGTTACTATATTCACTACTTCTAGTAAAGTTGGTCTAGACTTTGATTTTCATTTTCAAGTAATTGCTTTTTTGGCAGCCACCATAATTAGACTCAGCAAGGCTTTACTATGTCTAGGCAATTCCAGTTCTGTGGCATAACTCAAAAAAGTAATTTCCCAGTTAGTCCAATCCGCTCACCCAGCATCTCAGACAGAGCAGTCTGCAGGGAATCCCAAAAGCCTGCCAGCTCATCACACTTCCAAAAAATATGTTCCCATCTACCTCTTTCTTACCTGTCACACCTCCAACATTTGCTTTCCACCTGAGGAAAAATTCTTTGGAGTCTACTTGGGGTATAAAATATCTATGCAAACACTTCCAAGCAAAGATCCTAAATCTTCTAGATTCTGTTGCATATTTGGGAGATATACATATATTCCCCATTGTCTCTTTGTGAATTGCTTATCCAATCTGTCTTCCCAATCCTTCCTAAGCTCCTCTGATTGATTCTTATAATTATAATGCAATATTTTATATGCTTTACTAATTATTCCTTTTTTAACAGCAGCTTCTGTTTTAGATTCTATTAAAAACTCTACCAGTGCTGGTCTTTCATTTAGGAGCCCCCATGTCTTTCTCTTTGCCTATACTCTGATATCAATCCTTGATAGGGAAAGCAATCTCTAACCTACAGTCTAAATACATTCTTGGCCTCTTCCCATTCTATTACCTTTCCCTTTAGAAATTACTGTGTGTAGGTATTTGTCATCCTTCCAATATATGTCTCCCACTGGTGCCAGCGGTGAGAATTGAGGCCCCTTGATTACTGGTCCAGGGGAGGGTAATCACAGCTGGTATAAAGACGATGGTCAGGTTGGCAGGGGTAGGTGCTGGTATAAGGATGACAGGAAGGTTGGAGCTTGGTGCTCAATCCTGTAATGTGAAGTGGGGCTACTGAGAGGGAGGGACAGAGGATTAGATTGTAAGCCAGGACAGCCCTTTCAAAGAGGGGACTAGGAAACTAGCCAATGCATTTCCATACTCAAATGAGATCACAGATGGTACAGGCTCACAGATTAGGATTAGGTTAACTGCCTTCTGGGCTATTTTAAGCTTAACTAATTACCCCTTAAAAGGATCAAACCCTGCATCTTGTGTTTGCAAGGGAAACACCTTAACCGTTATGCCAACTTGTCTTTTTTATACTGAAGCAGAGGTGCTAGATGTGTTACACATTTCCCTGGTAGGGAGATGGTAAGTGAGTTATTTCAAGGTTTTCAGGTAGGGTTTTTTAACTCAGTCAAGTGCAAGGAGTCTTAACAAAGTTTGAAAAAAACTGAAACTTGTTAAAGAAAGAGTGGATGTTTTATTGAGTTTGCTGTTCAAGGAGGTCAGTGCATGTAGGATTATGGTGAATTTGATTACACTCCCATTTTAGAGGTTTAGGGTGTCACTGTTGTGTCTGGTTCCAAAAAGGAAACCAAGTCATTCACCATGTGTCTTTTCCTGAAGGGAATTTTGTGAATGGTCATATTGACAAGGAACTGATAAAGGGTCAGTAAAAATTAGCTGGTAAAGGTTCAGTACATATCCTTGAATGATGCAGTTAAGCTGAATTGGACATTTGAGGACCCATGCTTAGCAAAATTAGATACTGAGGCTGCCTTTAGGTTGCTGCCTGTAGCCAAAGAGAATTGGCTGAAACCAGGAATGTGTATAGAAAGTAAGTTATTTTTTTGCTATGGCTATGTCAGTGGGATGACTGATGTATTGGGCCACCTTTGAGAAGTTCAGCTTAGCTTTGCATTGGATTTGGAACTAGAAGCTGAAAGGACAAAAAACTGTACATTATTTGGATTACGTTTTTGTTAGGGGGAGAAAGTAGAGAAAGCACTGAAGAAGTGGTGCAGGAGAATTTGCAGCTCTGTCATGACCTCAGTGTACATTTACAGAAAGTTTTGAAGGGGGCCCATTGAAGGAGTTTCATTTTTTGGGTCTGAGGATTGATGCAGGCAATGGATATTTTTGTTCACCAGAAGATAAACTCAATTAACAGAAGGAGCATCTTGGCAGATTGTTGGGTGGGACCAACTTGAGACTGAGAGATGGGATTGAACAGCTAGGATTGTTAAATTTTGCCTGTCAGATGGTGGCCCTGTGACACCTCATTTGCAGGTAGGTAGCCAACTTGCTGAAGGGTGGTAAGAAGAAGAAACATCACTGGGTTAGGGGATCTAGGGCATTGAAACAGGAATTTAGGACTTGGTTAAACATTTTTCAATGAAATTTCAATGTGGCAGGAAAACTGGGTGTTTGCAGTGGGTTGGTTCATGGTATTTTGAAAGTAAATGGTTTGTGGTCCCCTAGCCTGTAGAATGGGATGAGCAAATGAGGTGTGAAATTATGGTCCTGGAATTGAGGCTTATTTGGGTGGCACCCGTGGTATGGGAGAAGGAGCTGGCCGACAAACGAAAGTTTTTTTCTTTCCTGATAATGCAGCGGTTGTTCAACTGCTAGCTAAGAAAACATCAAAGGTGGAGCAGACGCACGTACTGTTAAAGAAGTTAATGATACAGTGTTTAAGGATTAACTTTGTCCATTTCGCTTAGCAGACAGTCTTTCACGCTTTTAGTTTTGCAGGTTCTGAATGATTGCTCCAAATGTGGAAGAGCACCTATTGGAGGTTCCTGAGGACGTTTGAGAGATTAGTAGGGTGCAGCTTGACATTTACTTCAGCAGTTTTGGTCTGTTTCTACAAGGAATGCATTTACATCCACTCTGAGTTGTTTTAGCTAATTTGTGGGTGAGCTTAAGGTAGAAGATAGAGCTGATTACAAAGTATGTGGTACAGAGATGGCAGTTTAATCAACTGGTAAAAACAGTTAAGGTGCAGCTGTCAGCTTTAGCAGCATTGGCTAAATTTGTGGGTTTGGCTGAATGGACAATAGATTGGCTAATTGAACAGGGGATGGGACAGACTTAAGAGGTTTAGGGTTAGACAAATGTTTGCCTTTGGGGAGGTTTTCTGTTAAAGACATTGTTAAAAGGTTACAGGAAGGCTGGTAATTCTGTTGAAGCTTATGTTTTGTGGGCAACTTTGGCTGTATTTCTGTATATGAGGGCTTTTAGGATTTGAGAAATATTAGATAGTTTAAAGTAGAGAAGATGTATGTATTACGGAAGAGGCTTGAGCTTAAATGAGTGAAGGCATTTAAGATGGATCAAATTGGTAAAGGTCAGCAAATTGTTTTGGCATGTGACAGTGAGCTTCAGTTATGTCCAGTGAGGTGTGAGTTAAGATGGCAGCTGCTAGTGAGGGCTGAGAGGAATGAGGCAGGTTTTTATTTTATGAATGGTAGGGTATTATCTTTGCGGCAGTTGAATGTGGCTCTGAAAAGGGCATTAAAGGTGCAGTGGATAATAGATGCTATTGATTCTTCACATCCTTTTCAAATAGGGAGAAAGTCTGATCTAGCAGCAAAGGGCACATCCACTAAGGTTGCTAAGAGGCAGGGTAGGTAGGAGTCTAATGCTTTTCATCTGTATGTGAGGCAGTGCAGTAGCATCACTATGCCTGGTTAATATTATTTATTTGTTTGTGCCTGGTTAATATTATTTATTTGTTTGTGCCTGGTTAATATTGTTTAGCTTTGCATGTCAAAAAAGACCGGTCACTGTCGGTCATTCCCATGTGTATTGGGTGGCAAATTGGCACTGGTTAGACCTAATGGTGATTTGCTAAGGTTAGACCCCACACTGTGGAAGGTTTATTGGTAAGGGCATAGGGTCGTAGATGGAGTCAGTTTCTGTCTTTTATGGAGGTATCAATGAGGTGACAAGGGTCACCCGACATTATTTTGATCCATCTTGGTGATAACAGTTTAGGTATGGTTTCAGAACTGCAGCTATTGTCAGTGACTGTAAGGGATTTATCAGAAATTAAGCATAGGCACCATAATTTGATTATAGTATGGTCATCGATGATTCCTAGGTTGGTTTGGAGGGTTGCGTGTAAATAGTCTGCTATTGAAGCTCCTTGTAAATTTATCAATCATCGGGTTGTGAGGATTATGGGTATAATCATGTTTGATCACTGGGATCTGTGACAAAGATCCTGTTTGGTATAGGTCAGATGGCAGGGTCCTGTGACAAAGATCCCATTTGGTATAAGTCAGATGGTAGGGACCTGTGACAAAGATCCTGTTTGGTAAAGGGCAGATGGTAGGGACCTGTGACAAAGATCCTGTTTGGTATAGGACAGATGGTAGGGACCTGTGACAAAGATCCTGTTTGGTATAGGTCAGATGGTAGGGTCCTGTGACAAAGATCCTGTTTGGTATAGATCAGACGGTAAGGACTTGTGACAAAGATCTTGACTGGTACAGGTCACAGGTCAGATGGTAGGGACCTGTGACAAATACCCTGTTTGGCATAGATCAGACGGCAGAGACCTGTGACAAAGATCCCAATTGGTACAGGTCATAGGTCAAATGGTAGGGACCTATGACAAAGATCCTGATTGGTACAGGTCATAGGTCAGATGGCAGGGACCTGTGACAAAGATCCTGTTTGGTACAGGTCAGATGGTAGGGACCTGTGAAAAATATCCTTGTTGGTATATGTCAGATGGTAGGGACCTGTGACAAAGGTCCTATTTGGTATAGGTCAGATGGTAGGGACCTGTGACAAAGATCCTGTTTGGTACAGGTCAGATAGTAGGGACCTGTGACAAAGTTCCTGATTGGTACAGGTCATAGGTCAGATGGTAGGGACCTCTGACAAAGATCCTGATTAATACAGGTCATGAGTCAGATGGTAGGGACCTGTGACAAAGATCCTGCTTGGTATAGGTCAGATGGCAGGGACCTGTGACAAAGATCCTGATTAGTACAGGTCATAGGTCAGATGGTAGGGACCTGTAACAAAGATCCTGTTTGTTATAGGTTAGATGGTAGGGACCTGTGACAAAGATCCTGTTTGGTATAGGTCAGATGGTAGGACCGGTGACAAAGATCCTGATCGGTACAGGTCATAGGTCATATGATAGGAATCTGTGACAAAGATCCTGATTGATACAGGTCATAGGTCAGATGGTAGGTACCTGTGACAAAGATCCTGACTGGTACAGGTTATAGGTCAGATAGTAGGGACCTGTGACATAGATCCTGATTAGTACAGGTCATAGGTCAGATGGTAGGGACCTGTGACAAAGATCCTGATTAGTACAGGTCATAGGTCAGATGGTAGGGACCTGAGTGATGCTGGGTTTGACCTGCTTAATGTGCATATTTCATTTTTAGGGAAGGATTTGCTAAAGTAATGACAAAAGAGGAAGAGTATGTGGCTACAGATTGGGGGCAGAGGGGTAGTGCCTTCTGTTCTGAAGAAGCCCCTTACCCCCTTTTTTCCTTCTTGGTTTTGAGTAAGGTGACAGGTATTATGCTGCCCTGGACGGAACATTGTAAGTGAGAAGCTGGGTGTCATCCTGCTGATTGTGTTGACAAATGGGCAAACTAAAGCACCTGTTTTGTTGTAAATAAAGTTTGGAGTGTGTAGTTGTAGATGCTTTAACTTGGTCCTTGTTAATTGTGTGAAAATTTCTATAAGGCATTGTTGAGATTGTGCTTAATAAATGATCACAACTGCACCTTTGTGTCAGTATTTTATTCAGGGTATTCAGGGAGAAACTAAATTTAACTTTATTGGTAAGCACTCTATTCAGGTTATGGAACTTGCAATGCACAACAGACCAGAATGGCTCCATAATATGCAGACCTTCATGGCAAATTATGTAAGGCAATGCTCATTGTCTACTTTTTATTCTATTTTATTCTATTTTAGTCAAGACTTGCTCCTAATATGGATAGATGGTATTGAAACTGTCAAGAAATTCAACAGAGTCTACTGATCTGTAAAATTCTCCTTAAAAGTGATCTGCTTCAAATGTTATCTTCATGGATATTAAGGTTGCAACATATAATGGAAGCCTGCACACATTTACTGGGGGAAAAATAGAAACATGTACATGACTGAATGGATATGGTTACAATCCCAGACACACAAAGTAACATAATTTTATTACAAAGGTGTGTTCTACTGCGAGGATGATTAGCACTGCATTTTGTTTTGGATGATTATTTTATAACACATTTGCAAACTACAGCTAATCATCAGTTGTTGAGATTATTTCTTGAAAATGGACACCACAATAAGCTTGTTGTGTTTGCATACAGATGAAGCATTCACTAACTTTACCATTTCAGCACAACAGAAACCAACAGTAGCTTGAAAAGACTCCCTACAGAAAAGCAATTCAAATGCAAAGTTGCTCAACTGATAAAATTAATACCCAATCTCCAGTATGTCTTAAGTTTGTAAAACCTAATTTGCCTCTTATGTAGTCAAAAAAAGTAAATCTCTTTTATAAGAAATATTTTCCAAGACATACACAATAGCTATATTATTATTTTAGTACATGTAATATGCATAGATAACTATGGCAGTAAAGGACTGTTGCGCGTAATTTAAGTTGCCCTACTATTATATGTTAGTGGTCACCATAATCTACTTATGTTCAATCTTTTTGTTTCCTACATATTACTTTATTAATAAAATGTATACCTTATTTTACAACAGCAACCAAACTTAGCCCATGTTCATGTTTGCCTGCACAAGCATATAGGTTCATAGGTTCATAGTTTAGTACTAAGCTAACTGTCCTTGCGAGCCATTTAAGCCTAGCCAATTATCCCTTGTGAGACTCAAACCCTGCACCGTGTGTTTGTAAGGCAAACACCTTAGCCATTAAGCCACCCTCCCAACCCAACTATGAACCTATAAAATTGCTAACAAATTTCCCAAATATTCATCCTTTAGTATTTTATAATAAGCATACAGACTCCCATCCTGTCAAGGATACAAATTATTTTGTACATTTTTATTGCTAACCATAATTCACATAAAGCAAAGGCTTTCTTCAGATCTTGAAGAACTTTATTATCAAATAATTCCCTTTCTCAAAATATAACTAAAGTCTGAGAGTCTTGTCTAGAAAACATATGAACAACAGTTAAATACACTATTTATGTATCTTTTAAATATGGCACAGCTTCCCTTGAATATTAATAAAACCTTCCATCTTTCTATTTACTGTGTCATTGTCTTTGTTCATAAAGGAAGAATACCCCTGTATTATCCTTTACTCACAAACTGCTGTTAACACATCCAGTGAGATATCTAGTGTAAACAATTGTCAACAAAACTGCCCAACAAGTACTAATGACCTTTTATCCAAGTTATCATTGCTCTGCATAGCTAAGCCTACATGCTTTCTCTTTCACTGTAATGTTCAATACTTCGTCTCTACCTATATCCAGATACAAGTTTCTTCCATAACTCTGCCCACTGTTTACTTCATAACAATCCCTTCATAATGGGTTGGCCAATGTAAATCAACATAATCTTCCCATATTCTATCCAATTATAAGCTAACCACAATTTTTTGGCAAAAAATGTCACATTTTGAAAATGTCTACTCCTTTGTCTACACATCACGGTAACTTTATAAATGTCCCATATTTGTTTTCTTGTATACTAGATGTAATCATATCCCAGAGCATTTCAAAATTAACATTGCTAACAGAATTTTCATTCTTAACTAAAGTAACTGCTTTGTAGACAATGCACCCTACTGCAGGGCAGTGACTTGCACAATATTCTCATCCATCTCACTCTGATCTGTTTCTGTCCAACTTCCCAACTCCATATTGCCATGCAGGAAGTGAAATAGGGCAACGTCCACTGCGCCTGACCAAACTTCTCCTACTCAGTATGAATATGACTTCAGCTCTACCCTGTAAACAGATCAAACGTCTAGTGGGCTGAACCCTTTCAACAATAGTTAATTAATAAATAAAACCACTGGTCTCTATTGAAATATCAAGACCCATCTCATTCTATATGCAGACCTAGAGGTATTCGAAGATTAAGGTGAGAGGAAGCACATCTAATCTTTCACCAAGAGATCAAACTGAAAATAAGAGAACAAAACAAATTTTGATTTTCAACTTAATTTTGCTGACCGCAAAGCAGGGGAAGGTAAAAGGGAGGTAGTAATTGTTTTTGCATGCATCACTGGAAGTTGAGATGCAGAGAGTGACCACAAGTGGTACAGGTAGATGGATAATATGAGAAGGAAAACCAGATGAGGAAGACTGGACTGTGGGAAACATTTATCCCTCTTGCATGAATGACATAGATTTCTATGAACAATTTTTGGGAAAATGGCAGAAAAGCCCAGCCCTTACTCATTTGTACATTTAACAGCTGTTAATATGGTGCTAGATGTGAGTAAAGAAAGATTATTTGGTATGAAAGAATATGACATACATAGTCAAAGACTTCTCTAGAAGTGGATGTCCCAGTATGACTAGGTAGATTGGTGGTGTGACACAAATCCACATGAGAATACCCTACATTTTCAAGAAATTTGTTGCAACAGGTTAGCAGGATCAATTTTTTGCTCCTTCATAAGACCCATCAGACTAGACTCCACACCCCACTATTACATGATATCTGACTATCCAGCCATGGATTGGTTACATCAAACTATCTGACCATGGATTGGTTACATGATATTAGACTATCTGACCATGGATTGGTTACATGATATCAGACTATCTGACCATGGATTGGTTACATGATATCAGACTATCCGACCATGGATTTGTTACCTTACCTGTCCACAAAACTGGGGCACCACAGAAGAACAGGACATGGAGGTGGGCCCATTTTAAGGGAATAATGCTAATGATAAAATGCTGCTGCAACCTCTAGTCAGTCCTAGAGAGGAATGACAGGTCAGGTGTCTCTACAATAAGGATATGGTGGGAAGGGTGTAAAACGGCTTTATGTGGAGACATATTGGAACTAAGGAGTCTTAGGAGGAAAATAGAGACTTCAAATGATAGAACACAAAACAAGAGATCTGATTGTCATACAATGCTCTAGAATATTACAATAGGGAAACCAATCATTAGTGGGCAATGAAATTGCTCTAAGCATAGAGGTTAATTTACTAGAAATATCTAGAGACAAAGCTGACCTGGGTAGAGGGAGTCAGTATTGGTAGTTGAAGGGGGAAAATTATCCGAAGTGGCTTTTTCAGACAGTTCAGCATGCATGGCTGAATATCTAGAAACCATACAGGGGAAGGAATGGTACTCATGGGAGACTCAGACATCAGACGTAGAGACTTCTAGAACAGCCTCTACAGCTCAGATCAAGCAACCCCTTCACATCACTGTGTATTTGAGGCAGCACTGGCCAAACCATTAACAAAACAAGCCAGTGAGGAGATTAGGTGCCCCCATCACACCGACAGAAGTAACAAAGGCAGTGTCCAAACTCAAGTCTGGTAAAGTATCATGCTTTGATGGCTTCCCAGATGAGCTACATTAATGGGAGGGAGAAGCTTTCTTGCAATTCTTAACTATGGCCTTCAGTTCAGGAAATATGGTGAAACATCTGGAGCACAAGCAAGCTATCATCACAGTTATTCCAAAACTAACAGATAAATTCCCAGGGCTAAGTGATTTTCGACCAATTTCCAATATTAATATGGACCAAAATATATTACCCAAAGTTTTTGCCACAAATTTAGATAAAATGTTTCTCCTAAGTGGTACAAGACCACCAGAATGACTTTGTAAATGACAAAGATATCTAAGATAATTGGTGGGAGCTATGTACTTTCCTGCTTAAACATTAACAGATTCTAAAAGGGGTTGGTGTGGTCCTTTTCAATATCAAAAAAGCCTTTGACTCAGTCTAAATAGTGTTTTCTAATTTACATACTGGATCTCAGAAACTATGGAGTCTCGTTCATTAATTGGATAAATATTCTTTATTCTTCACCATCATTCCGAGTTATTATTAGTGGGGACTATTGGAAACAGGATACATTGAAAGGGGTACCTGGCAAGGATGTCCCCTTTCTCCAGCACTATTTTTGATGCTCATTGAAGACCTAGCATATCAGATCTCACACAAATATTATTTTATGTAAAGTAAATTTCTGCTGTATGCAGATGATTGTGCGCTGCTAAGTACTGACGTACCCAAAGCATTACAGGAGGTGCTAAATACTTTGAGTACATTTGGGACGGCCTCAGGTCTATGCTGTAACTTAGTCAAATTGGCAATAATTGGCTGCAGTCATAAAAAAAGTTATTTGAAGAAAACTACAGGCAAAGGCGCCCAGATATGGAAATGTTCACTATACAAAACATAACATCACAAAGGAGGAATGCTGAACAGAAGATTAGTAAAGTACAAGTTAAACAAAGAAAATCTAAAGTTATGGAAAACCTGCAAAGTGAAAGATTTAGTGTAGAAAGGCTAACACAGATTATGTCGCAGCATGATAGAACAGTGAGTCCCCACAGTAAAAAAAATAGGTGGAGTAGGAGACATCTGAAGAAGAAATATGGATATGGGAAAGAAAAAGAGATTTAATATGGTGCAATATTTAAGCAAAGGAGAAAGCAAAACTAATCAATACAAAAAAGCAGCACTAAAGATAAAAAAATGAAGAAAACAAAGAGGTAAGTTGAAAAGAGGATTAGTAATGGAGAAGTTAAAGAAACAGAAACTGAACTAAGTTATGCATTACCTGCAAAGTGAAGGATTTAGTGTAGAAAATCCAACGCTGGTACCATTGCAGCGTAACAGAACAGTGAGCCCCCAAACTAAGGAGAAACAGGTGGAATGGGAAGCATCTGATCAGCTGTCACATGAAGATACTCTGGAGCCTTCAGTATGGAAAAGTACAAAAGTTTGGTTGAAGTTGCACAGCAAGGGAAGGAACAGGAAACAGTGGCAACTCTGATGCAGTCAAAGTCACAGTGTGATAGGCCAGAGAGTTCCCATATGAAAGAACAATAGATGATGCAGGATGCAGCTGAAGAGAATATGTCACAGGAAGATCTTCTAGAACTTTCTGTAGAATGCTCACAGGAAATGGAGAATAAAGAATCTGCCCTCAGTTTAGAAGAGAAAGATCTAAGAGAAGAGTTGTTTGATTGAATAGAGATGGATAGACATATTAAGATTGATGAAAGAAATAGATTTCAGAAAGTGAATATGACCCAAAAAGTCTGATAAAACAAATGAATACAGTAATCAAGGTTATTAACAGAAATTCATGTCATATAACAGAAGTAAATAAGATATATTATTACAGAGCAAAATCAATAATGGATAAAGTCTTACGAAAAAAATACGGGGAAATACGACAATAAAGGAACAAAACGGAAGAAGCCAAATGTCATCATGGAAGTATTGAACAGAAAGAACTATAAAGCAATTAAGATAAGAAGTGTCACTGTTAAAAGAGTATAGAAAAGGGAACAGATCAACAAAAATACTTAAAAAGATAGACATGGTAAAACAATGCACAGTTTTAGAAAAGACCAGGCTCTATCGTGCACCATTGCAACTATATCAGCACAGACAGAAAAATCTAGAAGATCTGCAGATAAACATAAAGGAAAAGTACAAAATATGCAACTTATTGATGATCCAAAAAAAAGTTTTATAGAAAACTGGGAAATAAAGTAAAAGGAATAGAAATAGCACCAGTCTAGCAGTGACACTAAGTGTCCCTCAAGGCTCAGTCTTAGGCCCACTTCTATCACCAGTCTACCAGTGACACTAGGTGTCCCTCAAGGCTCAGTCTTAGGCCCACTTCTATCACCAGTCTACCAGTGACACTAGGTGTCCCTCAAGGCTCAGTCTTAGGCCCACTTCTATCACCAGTCTACAGGTGACACTAGGTGTCCCCCAAGGCTCAGTCTTAGGCCCACTTCTATCACCAGTCTACCAGTGACACTAGGTGTCCCTCAAGGCTCAGTCTTACGCCCACTTCTATCACCAGTCTACCAGTGACACTAGGTGTCCCTCAAGGCTCAGTCTTAGGCCCACTTCTATCACCAGTCTACCAGTGACACTAGGTGTCCCTCAAGGCTCAGTCTTAGGCCCACTTCTATCACCAGTCTACCAGTGACACTAGGTGTCCCTCAAGGCTCAGTCTTAGGCCCACTTCTATCACCAGTCTACCAGTGACACTAGGTGTCCCTCAAGGCTCAGTCTTAGGCCCACTTCTATCACCAGTCTACCAGTGACACTACGTGTCCCCCAAGGCTCAGTCTTACGCCCACTTCTATCACCAGTCTACCAGTGACACTAGGTGTCCATCAAGGCTCAGTCTTAGGCCCACTTCTATCACCAGTCTACCAGTGACACTAGGTGTCCCTCAAGGCTCAGTCTTAGGCCCACTTCTATCACCAGTCAACCAGTGACACTAGGTGTCCCTCAAGGCTCAGTCTTAGGCCCACTTCTATCACCAGTCTACCAGTGACACTAGGTGTCCCTCAAGGCTCAGTCTTAGGCCCACTTCTATCACCAGTCTACCAGTGACACTAGGTGCCCTTCAAGGCTCAGTCTTAGGCCCACTTCTATCACCAGTCTACCAGTGACACTAGGTGTCCCTCAAGGCTCAGTCTTAGGCCCACTTCTATCACCAGTCTACCAGTGACACTAGGTGCCCCTCAAGGCTCAGTCTTAGGCCCACTTCTATCACCAGTCTACCAGTGACACTGGGTGTCCCTCAAGGCTCAGTCTTAGGCCCACTTCTATCACCAGCCTACCAGTGACACTAGGTGTCCCTCAAGGCTCAGTCTTAGGCCCACTTCTATCACCAGTCTACCAGTGACACTAGGTGTCCCCCAAGGCTCAGTCTTAGGCCCACTTCTATCACCAGTCTACCAGTGACACTAGGTGTCCCTCAAGGTTCAGTCTTAGGCCCACTTCTATCACCAGTCTACCAGTGGCACTAGGTGTCCCCCAAGGCTCAGTCTTACGCCCACTTCTATCACCAGTCTACCAGTGGCACTAGGTGTCCCTCAAGGCTCAGTCTTAGGCCCACTTCTATCACCAGTCTACCAGTGACACTAGGTGTCCCTCAAGGCTCAGTCTTAGGCCCACTTCTATCACCAGTATACCAGTGACACTAGTTGTCCCTCAAGGCTCAGTCTTAGGCCCACGTCTATCACCAGTCTACCAGTGACACTAGGTGTCCCTCAAGTCTCAGTCTTAGGCCCACTTCTATCACCAGTCTACCAGTGACACTAGGTGTCCCTCAAGGCTCAGTCTTAGGCCCACTTCTATCACCAGTCTACCAGTGACACTAGGTGTCCCTCAAGGCTCAGTCTTAGGCCCACTTCTATCACCAGTCTACCAGTGACACTAGGTGTCCCTCAAGGCTCAGTCTTAGGCCCACTTCTATCACCAGTCTACCAGTGACACTAGGTGTCCCTCAAGGCTCAGTCTTAGGCCCACTTCTATTTTCAATATTTACAAACAACCTCCACACCTCAGCCCCACAAGCATCTCTCATCCAATATGCAGATGATTCAGCAGTAATATGTGCTGCTTCCTCAATTCAAGAACTTCAAAATTTAACACAACAATCCTTTCTAGCAGTTGAGACTTGGCTTACAAACTCTCAACTAATTTTAAACCCCCCAAAAAACAAACTTATGATTTTTCAGCCTACTAAATCAGCCTCACCCAACAACACTTTTAACATTGTATCACTAAAAAACACCATTGTCTCCCCATCACCTCCCACAAAACTATTAGGAGTTGAAATTGATTGCAACTTAAAATTTGATATTCACATTTCCCAAGCAGTAAAAAAGTACACAAAAACTCTGAATGTTGCATAGAAACAAACACTACTTCACTAAAAATACTAAAGCTACCATCACCCAATCTCACTTAATCTCCACGCTGTTGTACGCAGCTCCCATACTCACAAATCTAAAAAAATTAGAGCTAACAAAACTTGAATCCTGTTATAACAAAATTGCTAGATATGCTACAAACCCACCAACTAGAAAGCACCATTGTTTAGCACTTAAGCAACTCAACTGGCTAGAACTCCCCCACCTCCTCCACTACAACCAGTTAACCATGGCCCATAAAATCCTCTATGAATCCTCTATGAACCTGAGAAAATACCTGCCCTACAAGTAATACTATAACCATGTGCCACTAACAGAACCCTTCATTCCACTAACATGAACATTAATACAACCAAATATCAAGCAGGAGATTCCCACTTCTCAAATTATATAGGAAAATATTTGGAATGCACTACCACAAAACATTACAACTGTTACATCACTAGCCCAATTTAAAACAAAACTAAAAACCCACATATTGAATAACTGGCTGTGTCATTTCTCTTCTCCAGACTAACCTCTCCCTCTGACTTTGCTATTGCCTCCCTTCATTTATTCTGTTACCTATGCCTCTTGGCACACTAACATTACATAATACTATTCCACTGCAGAGCTGACATATTAATAACTAGGCATCTCAGTTTCTTTGTATACTATATTCGGCACTTTTGTCATGACATATTAATCTCCTTATTTACTCACACAAAACTGTTTAATGATGTTATGACTCGCTACTTATTGTTCAATCTTTTAAATTTATTGAGTTGGCCAAAAACCTATGGTGTTTTACCTTATCTTAGTTATCTACTAGTTAGTTCTTATGTATAGCTATTTGTCCAAGCTGTGTCTTGCCTAGTATTTTAAATACTTTGTTCTAAGTATGCTATTATATACTGCCTTTCTGATGTTTAATGTGGAGCTTTTCTCCTCGGGCCTCCACTGAAAAAGGACATGTGTCCAGTCTGACTTTCCTGGTAAACAAATGTAAAATAAATCAATAAAATAATAAAAAGGAAAAAATACGCAAATTTTTGAGAAACATCTATGAAGACCCTGTGGAACACAGCAAAGGTGCTAAATGCAAGCAAGAAGTAAAAGAAACAATAAGAAGCTCAAATGTACAGGATGTGAAATGGGATGAAGTAATGACCAGAGAAATTGAAACAAAATTAAGAAAAGCTCCTAACTTGAAAATCCCAGGCACAGATGTAGTACCTAACTTCTGGCTAAAAGTATTAAAATCTTTAGATGAAGACTTAGCCATGAGTAAGAACTACTTATTTGCACACCCCAAACACACACCAGCCTGGTTAACAACAAGAAAACCATACTCCTTCTTAAGAGTGAATCTGCAAGCTATCCTAAAACTATAGACCAATAACTTGCCTTCTGATAATGTATAAACTATATACTGGAACTGATGCTGACAGAGTTTACACTCACTTAGAGGAAAACTCAATTATGGCAATATAACAAAAGGGTAACAAAAGAAAGTGAGTCTATATTACTTAATTGAAACTGCAAATAACCGAACACCAAAACATCAACACAAACCAAAACTACGAATGGCCACTTCAGCAAATTTTTTCCCCGGAGAAAAAAATTGCTTGGCCGTCGTTGGGAATTTGCCATTTTCTCCACTGCAAAGTGATCTCGGAGTTGGTATATTTAGTTAGGGGGGTGGGGGGGCACAGCCCCCCACGTTTGTAGGTTCTGACAGTTTGTTTGGGTTTTGGTCGGCCAAGTGATTTTTTTTTCCCCCTGGGAAAAAAAATTGCTGAAGTGGCCATTCATAGTTTTGCTGGTTCGATCTTTATGTGTCGATGTTTTGGTGTTCAGTTATTTGCAGTTTCAATTAGGTAATATAGACCCAAGAAAGTCATTTGGAAAAAAGGATAATTTGTTGTTAAATAGAATTGTTAAAAGGGGAAGAATCTAAGTATGGCATGGATAGATTACAAAAAAGCATTGACAGCATCTCATACTCATGGATAAAGGAGTGCTTACAAATGTGTAAGATACACCCTACATTGATCAATTATAATACAATGACCATGAAATATTGCAATTAAGTCATGATAAAAGACAAATTAATATCCCAGGGATAAAAAGTCAAAGGGGTATATTCCAAAGTGACTTTATGTCACCTCAGCTCTTTTGCGTTGCCCTTAACTCATTAAGCTGTCTACTTAACAGATTAGGTCATGGTTACACTTTGGCTACCAGACAGCATCAAAGTATAAAGACTTCTCATCTTCTTTTTGTGGATGATTTAAAACTGTATAGTTCATCAGATGTGGAGCTGAAACCACATATGGAAGTGGTCAAAACTTTCTCAGATGATATAGGAATGTCATTTGGTCTTGATAAATGTGGAAAAGCAGCATTTAAAGCAGCAAAGCTGCAGCACAAAGAAAATATCAGCCTGGGACAAGAATGTGATATATAAAATATCAGCCTGGGACAGGAATGTGATATATAAAATATCAGCCTGGGACAGGAATGTGATATATAAAATATCAGCCTCTGACAGGAATGTGATATATAAAATATCAGCCTGGGACAAGAATGTGATATATAAAATATCAGCCTGGGACAAGAATGTGAGATATAAAATATCAGCCTGGGACAGGAATGTGATATATAAAATATCAGCCTGGGACAGGAATGTGATATATAAAATATCAGCCTGGGACAGGAATGTGATATATAAAATATCAGCCTCTGACAGGAATGTGATATATACAATATCAGCCTGGGACACGAATGTGATATATACAATATCAGCCTGGGACAAGAATGTGATATATAAAATATCAGCCTCTGACAGGAATGTGATATATAAAATATCAGCCTGGGACAGGACTGTGATATATAAAATATCAGCCTGGGACAGGAATGTGATATATAAAATATCAGCCTGGGACAGGAATGTGATATATAAAATATCAGCCTGGGACAGGAATGTGATATATAAAATATCAGCCTCGGACAGGAATGTGATATATAAAATATCAGCCTGGGACAGGAATGTGATATATAAAATATCAGCCTCTGACAGGAATGTGATATATAAAATATCAGCCTGGGACAGGAATGTGATATATAAAATATCAGCCTGGGACAGGAATGTGATATATAAAATATCAGCCTGGGACAGAAATGTGATATATAAAATATCAGCCTGGGACAGGAATGTGATATATAAAATATCAGCCTGGGACAGGAATGTGATATATAAAATATCAGCCTGGGACAGGAATGTGATATAAAGGAGCTTCTGCAGGAGGGCGTGTACAAATATTTGGGAATTGATGATGGATCATTAATAAAACATGAAGAAATGCAAACAAAACTCAATAAAGAACATTTTAGGAAACTAAAATTCACACTGAAAACAGCCTTGACATCTAGGAATAAAGTCCAAGCTCTAAACCGATCTGTTCTTCCTGTTCTAACCTACAGTTTTGGGGTGACTGACTGGCCCCAAAAGGTACTGGATCAGTGGGACAAGAAAACAAGAAACATGCTTCATGCTTATCAAATGATATATAAAAATCTGTGTACACCAAGATTATATATCCCTCGCTCTGAAGGAGGTATGGGCCTCCCCAAATCTGATTATATGTAAAGGACTGCATAGATATCTGTTAACCTTTCAAGATGCAAACATAGTGAAAGTTTTAAAACATGAGGAGAACAAGTCTAAGATGACTTTCCTTCTTAGTTTAGCAGAAGCATTATCTGTGTCAAGCGGGAATGGAAATCAGACTAGAAGTAGATAAAAATCAGGCAGCAACTGTATGTGCTGAAAAACAAAATAAGAATATCGGGTGAAGGATCAGATGAATAGGCAAGAAATGTGGAAAATGCATAAATATAGCTGCAAGTACAGAAAACTCCTGGAACAACCTCAAATTGATCAGGATCTGACACAAGAATGGTTAAGGAGAGGTGAATTTAAACCAAAAGACTAACGATCAATATTGGCGGCCCACAACAGGAAACTATGTACACATTGGTCTACAAAGTCCATTGAAAATGTCGGAAAAACAGAAAAATGCAAGTTTTGTAAAATAGAATTGGAAACAGTTGCACATCTTGTTGCTGGGTGTGATACACTAATGGCAGAGGGCCTGTATACTGAAAGGCATAAAAATGTGGCAAGACTTCTGCATTGTGGATTATGCAAACATTACAATATTGAAGTAACTGAGAGGAATTAAAAACATAAGCCACAAAGCATTATAGAAAATGATGAAGTTTATATCACATGGATCACCCACTACCAACAGTTCAAAAATACATGTGAGAAAGCAGGATATAGCAATTCATGAAAAGAAGACAAAAGTAGCATTGACCATTAAAATTGCTATACCCAGTGATTATAGTGTCTTATGTACAGAGAGACACAGTCATAATATACTAGGATTTGCAGGCAGGAATGAAGGCAGTGTGGACGAAGGATACCCAGACAGTTCCAATAGTAGCGGGAGCAATGGGTCTCATAAAAAATAATTCACATTTGTATTTAGATATGCTACTGATACATGTAACTCCATATGAATTGCAGAAGGAGGCAATTTTGGCCACATCGTGGGTGCTGCAAACAGCACTTTTGGCTAACATCAAAAACTGAAACAATACTAATTTCATGATCTTTAATCATACTTTGACCTAGGAATGGGGTCTATTCTTGTCACAGTATTAGAAACTCAAAAGACTTGTAGAAATTAAACCGACAGATATATTATCAAACTCTGAGATACCAATGGCTGAGTTTACCTTTTATTTAGGTCTGACGTTCCATAGAAACCTAATCCAGACCACATAGACCAAGCTTTTATGACTGTTAAATACTGCTACTGCTCTCTTGCCAAATGTGGAGCATCTTAAAAACACAGCTGGAAGGATCACAGGATCATAGGAAGTTACTAGGCTATTGGACCTGAGGCCCTTACAAGCCTAGCCAAGAATTTATCCGATGCTCCAATAAGTCAGCACCCTATGCCACTGTCCATCATGGACACAGGTGGAATTCCAGGGGTGTATTTTCAGTTCCTCATCCAGTTATCCAGGTTGCGCTTAAAAAGGGTTAATGAGGTACTCTGCTTTACGTGGTGAGGGAGTCTATTTCACAAAAGGGGGAGACTCTGGGAAACAAATCTGTCCCACCAAGTCCCACTGAGCAAGTTGAGGTCACGCATGCTGGTTACTACAGTGGAGCTTGACTTGCAGATATGCAGCAGTCCCATCAGGGTGGGATCTGAGATTGCTTTGTATGCCAGACACAGGTCACCTCTGAGAAGTCTGTAGGAGACTGAGTGGAGGGATAGGGCTTTTAGCCTATCTGTGTAAGGTAGATGTTTGAAGCCCTGGATTCTCTGCGTGGGGAACCTCTGTGGTCTCTCCAGCTGCTACATGTGCTTTGTGAGGTACATGTCGAAAGGGGTATTGTACTCAGTACTGGGTCTTATAAGGGAAGAATGCAGGGATGTTATGACCATCTTGTCCCTGGATGAGATACCCTTACTAATGAGGTGGGCCATGTAGAAAGCTTTCTGTCCAATGGTGGCAATATGGTGGTCAGAAGTCAGTTTTCTATCAACCTGGGTGCCCAAGTCCCTCACAACTGATTGTGCGCTTAGGACCTTATTATCAATGTGATAATCTGTAGGGACGTCACTCTCCCCAAAAGGGATGATGAAGGGATAGAATTCAGTTTAAGGCCATGTTTCTGGCACTAGTCATTTGTTTGGGTGAGATCCTCTTGGAGGATGTACAGATCACTAGGGGAATTGATGACAGCACCCAGCTTGCAGTCATCTGCAAGCTTGGTCAGACATAGCCCACTAGATTTAGCCTGCACCTCTGAGAAGTATATCCCAAACAGCAGACGCCCCAAGACCGATCTGTGGGGTACACCGCTTGTAACAGGTCTACTACTTGAGGTGGCTTCCCATATTTTGACTAGGTCAGTTCTATCAGTGAACAAGTTTGCTACCCATCTGGTAACATATGGATTGATGCCTAGTTGAGAAAGTTTGTCTATTATACCTGAGTGGAGAATAGAATCAAAGGCTTTGGCCAGGTCAAGGTAAATGATGTGCACTGTCTTCCCCTCATCTATGGCTTTGGTGACTGTCTCAAAAAAGTCAACCAAATTTAACAGGCATGACCTCCCCTTGACAAAACCAAATGGTGTGGTATCAAGTGTCTGGAGGTTGCCAATGTCCTTGTTATGAGGTCCATGATAATCTGCTCCATGGCCTTGCAGATCAGGCTAGTTAGGCTGATGGGTGTATAATTTCCTGGATCAGTGGACACTCCACCTTTGTAAAAAGGGATGACAGTAGCTGTCCTTCACTCGGCTGGGACAAAGCCAGAACTCAGACTTTGGTTGAATAGGGTGCCTAATGGTGCTCCAAGTTCCTGCCTGAGTTCAAGTAGGATGCAGCCTGGGATGTTATCGGGTCCCATGGAGGCTATATTTTTTTGCCTTAGAGAGGGCAGTGATGACTTGCTCCCTCGAGATAAGGGGAGGGGGCAGGTACTGGTGAAGTCCTGTTTTACTGATGGGGGGACAGAGGAGTGAAGTTTTCACTGAACCTGTCTGCCAGCAGGTTGACTATATCTACAGCATTTGTGTATGTCGTTTCCTTGACCACCAGTTCTGAGCAGATCTGGGTGCTTCCCTTGAGACTGCGGATATATGTGAAGAAGGCCTTATGATTGTCTTTAGTAGATGTGACCAGTTTGGACTCGAAGTTTGCTTTGGAGGATTTCACTAGCGCTCTTATTTGCTTGTTCAGGCTACGTAGAGATTGCTTTCAATTCGGTACCTGCTCCTTCTTGGTCCTGGATAGCAATTTTTTTTCCTTTTATTATAGAGTTTATTTATTGTAGATGTCCACCAGACAGATTTACTCTTCCTTGAGGAGGATGATTTCATCCTGTCTGGTACTTCTGATTCCATGCAGCTATATAAATGCTCATATAGTACTTTGGTGTAGGTTTGGACATATGTGCCAGCTCCTATGGAGGGGGAGGGGGCTGGGAAGCTGTTTATATCTCCCCTCAGGAGGTTGTAATCATCTCTGGAGAAGTTTTTTTTTGTTTGACCCTAGCTGGGGGGGTCAGAGGTAATGGTGACTTTGAAAGTGACTACCTTGTGGTCGGATCCTACCAGGGATGATGACACTATAGGGATGATGCATTGATTACTCATGCTGGTTACCACCAAGTCCAAGATATTTTCACCTCTTGTGGGGGTGTCAACCAACTAGTCCAAGGTATTTGCATTGATGAAATCAATGAATCATTGGGAATTTGTGTTTTGGCATGAGTATTTCTTCCAATCTTTGGTTGGATAGTTAAAGTCACCTATGATCAGGGTAAAGGATTGAATCTAGATAGATTCAAAGAAGTCCAGATAGGTGGAGTGGGCATCTCGGGTCAAAGTTGGAGGCCTATAGCTAGCTATGATTTGCACAGGGGTCTTGCCAATTGTTAACTGCACCTGGAGTGTTTCCTGTGCATCATACTGTTTTACCAGCTTTGATGTGTGTATGACTTTTATATATATTGCAACTCCACCTCCCTTTGTTTTACTGCCCATAGTTTGGGGTCTGAATGAATGACAGGATGAGTAACCTGGTATGGCTGGGGTACTCTCTGCAGCTTTGAACCAGGTTTCTGTGACTGCACAAATGTCAGCTTCTTCCAAGGTTAAGAATGATTGCAATCAGTGCAGTTTCAGGATAAGATCAGTGTGCAATTCATGACTGTCTCTGTATTCTGAATTTCACAAGAAACATCCCCTTAAATAGTATACATTCAACAAGAGGTTGCACACAGTAATATATCAACATAACAACACTTGGAGATAAGGGCCAAAATCTATCTGAAGCTTTTGCATATTTATTTATTTACAGTTTGTTTACCAAGATAGTCCATTGGGCCAAAAGAGTCCATTTTCAATGGAGTCCTGGGGAGAAAAGCTCCAACATGCTTAAAAATGAAACAATATAACAGCAAAAGTTATTACATAGTTTTAAAACATAATGGTGTAAAATGAAAATAAAAATCTTATTACAAAAATAAAAATATTTTTTTTTTTTTGGGGGGGTCAAGGTTGTAGTAAGTTAGAGAGTGGGAGATAGAGAAGAGAGGTAGGAAGAAAGTGAGGAGGGGTAGAAGGAAGTCAGGAGGGGTGAGAGCAGGAACATTGACTGAGAGAAGTGGTGAGCATGGAGTAGGGGCTTGAAGGAACAGTGCTTACTGGTGATATCAGTTTGTGGAGGAAGGAAATTCCAAAGCCTTGCTACGGAGAAGGATAGTCGATATTTGCCTGGAGTACATAGAGGTTTGCATAGTTCAAGCAGGTTCTGATTGTTGGACCTGAGTAATCTATCTGGTTGGTGCATTTTGAGAGTGGAGGCGAGAGAGGGGCAGAGAAAGGGTTTAAAGATGAGTTTATGTGCATAAGTAAGTTGGATGTAGGACAGACAGTTGGGCAGTTCGAGCCAATTTAGTATGCAGAGGGCATTGCAGTAGTGGGTGGAGGATCTGGTTCGGGTGGTAAATTTTGTGATTTTGTTATAGCAGGAAGTTAGTTTTGTCTTTAGACTGGATTGAAGATTAGTAAGGAGGGGGCACCATACAAGAGGGAGGGAATAAGGAAGGTGGTAGACAGGACATGTCTAACTGAGGGAGTAAGATAGCGGATTTGATGATAAAGCATGCCTAGTTTTTGGTGGGTTTTCTTTATGTTTGTTTGAAGATGAATGTCGAATTTTAAATGATCACCAATAAGGACACCGAGTAGCTTTGTGTGGGGTACGATTTCAACAGACATATTGTTGGGGTACGATTTCAACAGACATATTGTTTTGACTAGTTATGAGGAAGGAGTTCTTGTCAATTGTGGTACATTTTGTAGGGGTGAATACCATGACTTTAGTTTTGGAAGCATTAAGTTCTAGGTGATTATTTAATATCCAGCACTCGGCTGAAGAGAAACCTTCTTGAGTTAATGTCAGAGGTTTGGGGAGGGATTCAATGGAGCAGATTATAGTAGAATTGTCAGCATATTGGATGAGTTTGGCATTAAAAATACACTGGTGGAAGTCATTTATGAATATGTTAAATAGTAGAGGACCTAATATAGAGCCCTGTGGCACACCTGTTGGAGTAATTAGGAAAGAGGATGTACAGTTTTTCCACTTGACAGCTTGTTGCCTGTCAGAGAGGTAACTGGAGAACCAGTTGATAGAGGAGGTGGATAGATTAAGGTGAGAGTTTATACAAGAGAAGGGTTTGAGAGATAGCATTGAAAGCTTTGGATAAGTCTAGCAGGAGGGTAGATACGATACTACCGGTGTCACATGTGGTATTGACAGTTTCAAGGAAAGATAGGAAAGTGGTGGTGGTGCTGTGTCCTGGTCTAAAACCATGTTGTGTTGGGGTTAGGAGGAGGTTATCTAGGAGGTAGGGTAGTAGTTGTACATGAATACATTTTTCTAGAATTTTAGAGATAGGGGAGAGAATGGCAATGGGATGGAAATTAGAGATGTTGATATTGTTACCCCCTTTGTGAAGGAGATTGATGAAGGCTTTTTTCCAGAGTAGTGGTACACAAGAGTCTTGACTTGATCAGTTTATTAGGATGGAGATGGGGAAGGCTAAGCCATCAGCAGCAAGCTTGAGGAAATTAGGTGGGAGGTTATCTGGGGCATTTGAACACAGTTTCAATTTTTGTAGGCGTTTCTTTAAGGTAAATATAAGGATAGTATATACGCCAGATGATGGAAAGGAGTGACGCTGGACAGTTTACCATAGAGATGCTCTAGATAACTCCAAATACACCAAAGTATATCCAAATGGAACGTAGAATTCTGTAGTTTACATAAAAGTTTTTATTATTGCAACGGACAAGCGCTTTCGCTAAACATAGCTTCTTCAGGTCACTTTAATGAATACAGAAATAAAATTGCTCAATATATAGACATATCAATTAACCAATCTAAAACATCAACTGCATATTTAAAAGGGAAATGCAGAAGGCAAATATACATAAAGAATGTGTGTATATGTAACAATGCATAAAGATGTATCTCAATTCAGAATCAGATATATAAAAACCATAAAATATAAAATATATGTTCCATTTGGATATACTTTGGTATATTTGGAGTTATCTAGAGCATCTCTATGGTAAACTGTCCAGCGTCACTCCTTTCCATCATCTGGCGTATATACTATCTATTTATTTCTTTGGAAGGAGCATTTACCTGCTAGGGAACTGTCTTCAACTTTTGGTTTATCGTTTCTTAAATATAAGGATAAGTTTAAGAGTAAAGGTGGAGGGTGTGTTGGTGGAGGTAAGAATATACAAAGAAAGTATATTATTTGTAAAATATGTGGTGAGTTTGGCTATTGACTCTATGAAGGAATTAAATTGGGTAGCTAAGGAGAGATCAGAGGCGTTAGGATCCAGCCATGGGTTTTCTTTTTTACCAGGATGAAGGAGGGTAGAGATACTGTTCCAAAACTTTTTAGGGTTAGTATTGTGATTATTTTGAAGTAGGGAGAAGTAAGACATCCGGTCAGAGGCTATGTGTTGTTTGACTTTGTTACAAAGTTGCTTATAATCAGTCTGGGAGGAGAACATTTTGTATTTTTGGTAATGTTTCCATGCTTTGTCCCGGAGGAGCATGAGGGTTATGGTCTGTTTGGATAGCCAAGGAGTGGTATTGTATTTAACTCTTTTAGTTCTAGGGGGAGCAAGGCTGTTGATGAATGTGGGATTAAAGTAACTAACAGCATTATCCAAGGGAAGAGATTTTAGTGGGTTCCATTTGATATGTTTTAGAGAGTTGGCGAAGGTTTGTGGATTAAAGTTTTTCATAGAGTGAGTGGATGTATAAAGTACAGTTGTGTACACTTACCATGAATGTAGATGTTCGAGTGTATCCACTGTTGCAGTCATTATACTTGGGTTCTCCTGCTGTCAGGCTACCCACAGTTGGCCTGAATTCCAAAGTCTAGGTCCGGCGTCGGTTGCTGTCGCCTCTTCCCTGACATCAGTCCACCAGGGGTATAACAGATGCAGCCAATGCCATTTTCTTCAGTTTTTCTTGCCCCAGATGTCAGGTGCCCCCAAAAAGGGTAGGCTAAAAATATGCCAATAAAACATGCACGCACCAAAATATATATAATACCTCCATCTACAAGCAAATACACCACACAGGTTGTACAGATTAGAGAAGAGCAGATAGGTTACAGCAAAGATAAGGGGGATGGTGGGCGGGTAACCTGGACTGCAACAGTGAATACACTCAAACATCTACATTTATGGTAGGTACACAACTGTACTATGTTCTTCTTGTTTCACTGTTGCAGTCATTACACTTGGGTTGAATCCCAAAGCTAAGGTTGTGAGGCTGGAGCTAAATAGCATTAGGAGCAGCTATGAGGCCCTGCAGAACTGCAGTGGCAAAGCCTGCCCTGGATTTAGAGTAGAGTGGTAAATGATAGTGCTTTGTAAAGGTGTGCACTGAACTCCAGGTAGCAGCCTCTAAAATGTCTTTGGTTGGTACTCCCCTGAGGAAGGCTGCTGAAGTGGCTGCTGCTCTGGTTGAATATGGCCTAATGCCCTTAGGCACTGGCTTGCCATGTTGCGAATCACAGAAATGAATGCAGTGGCCTATCCACTTTGAAATAGTCTGCTTTGAGATAGCATTTCCTTGTGATCCTCCAGCATATGCCACTAGTAGTTGCTCTGTCTTTCTGAAAGCTTTGATTCTGTTCAAGTAGAAGCGTAGCTGTCTCTGTATGTCCAAATAATGCAGAATTCTCTCCCCCTTATTCTGTGGGTTTGGATAAAAAGTAGGCAGATGAATAGTTTGGTTAAGGGCCACAGTGGACACTACCTTAGGCATAAATTAGAAGTTATGTACCTACCATAATGTTCCATGTTAGTTGTCTTCTTCTCGCCTTCTTTCTTGCTGGATGGGTTCGGAGCTGATCCTCGGCTCCGACTCGGCCACTCTAAAAGCTCGAGAGCTAGTTCCACCGGCTCAAGGCTCCCTTATATCCCACAATGCTAGGCGGTAACTCCTCAGATCTCGTTTGAAAGCTAAGGCCAGCAATAAAATTCCATAAGGAACAAAGAAGAAATTCTTCTAGGTCTGTTCTGGCTAGGGGGAAGGAGAGTAGGACGCAAGAAAGAAGGCGAGAAGAAGACAACTAACATGGAACGTTATGGTAGGTACATAACTTCTAAATGTTAAGTTGTCAATCTCGCCTTCATTCTTGCTGGATGGGACCGCGTCCCTAGCACCTTGTCCCGGGTGGCCTATCAGAACAGACTCTTGAGTACAGTGGAACCAAAGTTGGCTCGGTCTCTAGAGGCCAAATCCAACTTATAATGAGAAATGAAGGTATGGGGAGAAGCCCAAGTAGCTGCCGAACAAATCGAATCAATAGGCAGCCTGTCTTGGAAAGCTAAAGAAGTGGCTAAAGCTCTAGTTGAATGAGCCCTGGGTTTGGATGGCAACTGTTGATGTCTTGTCTCATACACTAGGGTAATCAAAGAAGTAAGCCATCTAGAGAGAGAGACTTTAGAGACTGGAAGGTCCATTCTACCTTCTGCATAAGAAACAAACAGTTGGTCAGATTTCCTGAATTGTTTGGTCCTGTCTAAATCGTACCTAAGTTGGCGATGAATATCTAAACAGTGTAACTTTTGTTCTGACCTATTAGAATAATTTGGGAAGAAAACAGGAAGCTCAATGGTTTGATTCAAATTTGCCAAAGAAGCTACTATGGGCAAAAAAGACGGGTTAGTACGCAAGGACACCCTGTCTTTATGAAATACTAGATAAGGGGGTCGACTACACAGAGCATGGAGTTCGGAGACTCTTCTAGCTGAGGTGATAGCTACTAAAAAGAGTGTCTTCCACGAAAGTAATTTTATAGAACATGAAGCCGCAGGTTCAAAGGGGGGAAGAATTAAGGATGCCAGAACCAAGTTGAGATCCCATTGAGGAGGAGGATCTCTGATGGTTGGTTTGAGTAGAAAGACTCCCTTTAAAAAGGCCTTGCAGAGTTTGTGAGACATGATAGAGGACTCTGAGATTCCAACATGAAAGTTCGAAATTGCAGCCAATTGAACTCTAATGGTAGATGGGGACGAACCTGCATGGAAAAGTTCGGCTAGAAAGTCTAGAACTGTTTGAATAGAAGCAGTGAAAGGATCTATATTCTTTGACTGCGCCCAATAGGAAAAACGTTTCCACTTTGTATGATAAATCTTCCGAGTGGAAGATTTATGAGAGGCAATCAAGATATCTCTAACTGAGTGAGATATCAAAGGAAGCCTGGCTAAGGTCGGAATTGGAGGAACCAAGCTGTGAGGTTCAGAGAGGGAAGGGAGTGGTGCATCTGACCCGACTGATGGGTCAAGAGGTCTGGAACTGGGTCCAGATGCCAAGGTTGTTCCAACAGATAACGGTGGAGAAAGGGGAACCAAATTTGTCGAGGCCAGTAAGGGGCAATGAGGATCATAGAAGCTTCCTGAGCGATGGCTTTCTGTATCAGCTGGGATATCAGTGGGAAGGGAAGAAAGGCATATAGAAGTCCCTGGGGCCAAACGTGCACTAGAGCGTCTCTGCTGGGATGGCCTGGTTGGGGAAAGAGGGTGAAAAAATCATCGCACTTGCTGTTTTGGGGAGTAGCGAAAAGGTCGCAGTAAGGCCTGCCCCACTTTCGAAAAACTTTCTCCAACACTGAATTGTTCAGAGACCACTCGTGAGGCATGAGAATAGCTCTGCTCAATTTGTCCGCAATCACATTGGACTTCCCGGGGATGTGCGTTGCTAACAGAAATCGCTGAGAAGACATCGCCCATTGCCATAGTCTGAGCGCCTCTCGACATAGGGGGTAAGACCTGGTTTCACCTTGTTTGTTGATGTACCACACTACAGACATGTTGTCTGTTTGTATTGCTATAGTTCCCTTGGGAAGAGAGTCTTGTAGGGCTTGCAATGCTAGAAGCACTGCTCTCATCTCTAGGACGTTTATGTGCAAGTGGCACTCGAACGGTTGCCACATGCCCTGGACTGTCCTGCCCGGGGCCCCCACCCGATCAGGGAGGCGTCCATTGTCACTGTAGCAACCGGAGGGGGAGGGACAAAAGGTCTCCCTAGGAGGAGCTGAGGAGATGTGATCCACCAAGAGAGATGACTCTTGCACGACTGAGTTATCCGAATAGGATGGGACATTGGAAGGCTTTGGTAAGACCATTGTGTGAAGAGCATCCATTGCAAAATCCTCATGTGGAAGCGAGCTAATGGTAGGAGAGGGATGGCCGCCGCCATAATCCCCAAGACTTTCAGGATCTGTCTGGCTTTGACTTTGTTGTTCTGCAACAGAAGAAAGACCTGTTTGTAAATGTCTGCTATCCTCTGCTCTGTGAGTCTGGCTGACATCTTGACTGTGTCTAGATTTGCGCCTATGAAAGTAATAACACGACAAGGCGACAAGACAGACTTTTCATAGTTTATTGAAATGCCTAATGCCTGACATGTGCGAAAGGTGTAGTCTCTGGCGAGGAGTAAAAGATGCTTGGTGGGGGCTGTAAGGAGCCAGTCGTCTAAATAAGGAAACACCTGGAATCCTTGACGTCTCAGATGAGAGGCTACCACTGCCATGCATTTGGTAAACACTCGGGGGGCTGTAGTGAGACCAAAGGGCAGGGCTCTGAATTGAAAATGACTGGTTCCCAGCCTGAAGCAGAGAAACCTCCTGGAGCGTCGATTCATCTTGATGTGATAGTACACGTCCTGGAGATCTATAGAGCACATCCAGCTGTCCCGTTCCAAAAGAGAAAGAATGGACTGCAGCGTGACCATCCGGAACTTTGTTTTCTTGATAAACTTGTTCAAGTTGCTGAGATCCAAAATGGGTCTCCAGTCCCCAGTTTTCTTTGGAACCAAAAAGAATTTGGAGTAGGTTCCGGATCCTACTTGGTCTGCTGGCACTGGTTGAATAGCTCTTTTTGCAAGCAGCTTTGAAATTTCTAATGCTGCTTGCTCTATTTGACTGGGTGGAATGTCTGGAAGGGATTTTTGGACAGCTTTGGAATGAAAAGGAAAGGGATTCTGTAGCCTTCGGAAATAATAGACTGTACCCACTTGTCTTGAGTTAAAGATAGCCAGGCTTTTGGGTACAATGACAACCTTCCCCCGACTGCCTCCGAAGGTGGACAGTCGGGCAACACCTCAGGGATGCTGAAAAGGCTTGTCAGAAAAGGATTCTTGACTGCCCTGATTCTGTGGGCCCCTTCTGCCTCTGGGACGGCATCTACCATTGTTGTTCCCCCCTCTGCCTCTAGAGGGGAATCGACTCTGTGCGTCAGGCAAGTCTCCTTGAGATTGTTTACGGAACCACATCTTTCCCCCCTTCTGACCTTTGGGGTAAGGTCTAGAAGGAGTAGAAAAACGGACTCCGATGGCAGAAAGAGTTTTGCCATCAGTCTCGCACCTAGTCAGGGTTTCCTTCACTTGAGGACCAAAGAGGGATGATCCATCAAAGGGGGAATTAGTGAAGGATGCCTTAAAGTGGTCCGCAAAATTACAAAGCCGCATCCAGGCGTGCCTACGCAAGGCTACACCTGTACCTGCTGCTCTACTTGCTCCATCAGCCGCATATGAAAGGAGGCGCATGGAGGAGTTGGTTATAGAATTAAGGGTAGCCAGCTGAGAGTTCATCCTATCCTGAAAACCCGCAGCTGTTGGGTCCTTCAACATCTCACTCGCTTCCTTGAGTAAGTCCCTCTGAAGTCGAGTAAAATGACACAGGTAATTCAGCGATCTCATAGTAAAGGTCACTGATGAGAACATCCGCTTCCCGTACCTGTCCATCAACCTAGACTCCTTGTTAGGAGGATGAACAGGCACCGAAGGATCAGCTAGCTCCTTCTTGGTAGCTGCAGCCACCACCATAGCATCAACAGAGATGCCTTTGGTCAGAAACTCTTTATCCTTGGGGGCCATGATGAACTTAGATGGTCTCCTGGGGGTGGGTTCCACTGAGTCAGGAGCCACCCAAGCCTTCTTTGCCACCACTTGCATAAGGGGATCAAAGGGAGGGGACACCCAGGAGGTGGAAGGGCGAGAGCCAAACGCCTCAAGGTACACTGATTCATCCTCTGAAGGGTTGAGGGCTGGCCAATTCCCCCTCTGTTTTAAGATTTCAAGGATGTCTGCAAAAGAGACATCTTCAGAGGGGGAACGAGGGGAACCTTCAGAATCCTCTAAATCAGTGTCAGAGGTGACAGACTCAGGGGAGTCAATGTGCTTCCTCTTACACTGCCTTTTCCTAGGGGGCTCTCCTGCAGGGTCAGGAGAGGCCTCGGAAGAGGAGGAGATCCCCACAGGGGAAACTTGAGGAGCTGGCTCTCTACGATCGGGGATGAGAGAGTGAGTCGAAATCACCGGAGGCACCATAGGGGGAGGGGCAGAAAGAACCGACTGGGGAGTAGAACCTGGTTCTAACACGCTCCTCATGACCTCAAAGGCACCCCTGTCAGGCAGAGCCGAAGGTCTCCGTTCCGAAAAACTGAAAACCTCCCCCGGCACCGACAGTGATGGCTCCGAGGCCGATGTCGGAGCTGAACTCACCAGCGCCGAAGCACCGAGATGGAGAGCGGGGTCGGACAAGGGTCCGATGCCACTCACCCCCTCGGAGCCGACGAGGGAAGTCCGGTGCCGAGATTCTTCCAAAGAAGACATCGGAGCCGACGACTTAACCGAAGACAAAATATCGGTTCCGACGCCACCCCAGTATCGGGTCCGAGCCACCCCGGCTCCGAACTCAAAAGAGTCAGAGGAGGAATAGATTGAGTGGTAGGAATAGGTCTCGACTGTTGAGTCGGACTTTGAAGCATCTGGGCTAATGCCTCGGACTTAAGAAGTTGACTCACTACTCTCTGAAGGTCATGGTCCGATAACCTGGAAGACCTAGAAGAGTGGGATCTATGGCTCCGTTCAGACAACAAGGGTGATGCTGGAGCCGAATGAACGGAGCCGATAGATGGAGATCGGGACCTCTTCCTGGATGTCGGTTCCGATAATAAAATCGGAGCCGACAGAGTAATGTCTTCCTCGGCTCCAGCCGGAGCCGAGGACACTGTCGGGGCTTGTATTCGAGTTTCATCGGCTCCGGCCGGAGCCGATGTTCGAATAGCTTTAGTGCCTCCAGAAGACGGCTCAGAGGCTGGAGCCGAAGGACTAGAAGGCTTCGAGGGTTTCCCCGATGACTGAGTCGATGGACCCTCAGGCTTAAGTAAGCCCCTTAAAATAAATTTATTTTTTCGCTCCTGCAGGACTCTAGGGCTGAAGCCATGGCAAACAGCACATGAGTCCTGCAGGTGCAAAGGTCCCAGGCAGTACACACAAGAAGTGTGACCGTCTGTCAGAGACATCTTCTGACAGCACGAGTCACACTTCTTAAAGCCTGAGACCTTTGATTCCTTAGACATATCTAAGGGAAAGTGTAACACACAAGCACTCACACACACACCGATTACACTTAGGGTTAAATTAACACTAATTTAAACAAATTATAGTAATAGTAATAAAATTCCCTATAAAACACAGTCACTCACTAGGAAGGGAGGGACTGGGCCTAGGGCCCGAGGGAAATTTTTTAAGATTTTGTGGAAAAAAGGGGGTGGAAAGTTAACGGGAATGGGATAAACTAATTTAACACTAACTATTTATAAGAAAAAATAATTTTAAGGGGAGAAAAGGCTAAGAAAACTAGTTCTTTACCAAAAAACTAACCTGAGCCGGTAGGAACACACCTCGATCGCTGTAGCGGAAAACGAGATCTGGGGAGTTACCGCCTAGCATTGTGGGATATAGGGGAGCCTCAAGCCGGTGAAACTAGCTCTCGAGCTTTTAGAGTGGCCGAGTCGAAGCCAAGGATCGGCTCCGAACCCATCCAGCAAGAATGAAGGCGAGATTGACAACTTAACATTGTCGGGTTTGTCCTCAGAGAAACCCTGTCTGGATAAAAAATGATAAAAGGTTCCACAGCCATGAGTGCCTGTAGCTCTGAGACTCGTCTTGCAGAGGCTATTGCTAGGAGCAGAGCTGTTTTCCACGATAAAAACTCTATAGTGGCTGGCTCAAAAGGAGGCAGGGTGAGTTTTTCCAAAACATAATTGAGGTTCCGTGCAGGTATTGGTGATCTCCTTGGAGGCTTTAAGTTTTTGGCTCCTCTGAGGTACTGCCTTAACAAGGGATGAGAAAAGATTGGTGGCTCTGTATTGTAATGAGCCGAAATGGCAGAGGCATGAATTTTAATTGATGAAAAGGATAGGCCTTTGTCCAGCATCTCAGTTAAGTATTGCAAAATCTGAGGAATATTTGGTACAGCTGTGACAATTCCTTGTGCCTGGTTCCAAGCACAGAATCTCTTCCATTTTTCAGCGTAAAATTTTCTGGTACTAAGCCTTCTGGCCTCCAAAATGACATTCATTACAGCTTTAGTGAGAGGCGCGTTTTGTATCACTACATTATCCACCATGCTGCCAGATTTAAGGTCTTTAGTTGGCTATGCAGGATCTGATTGTTTTGTTGGGATAGTAGATGAGGTATTTGAAGCAAGGTCCAAGCTGGGCATTGAGACAAGTTCCTTAGGATTGGGTACCAGTGCTGGCGGGGCCAGTCTGGGGCAATCAGTATCATCTTTGGCTTCTCTTGTCTGACCTTTAGGAGTACCTTGGGGAGGAGAGGCAGTGGAGGAAAGGCATATACTGCTAAGCTTTTCCAGCTGAAGGAGAGGGCGTCCACTTTCCATGCTTGTCTGTGATAAGTCCTTGTGCAGAATCTTTTTAGTTGGTAGTTGTGAGGAGAGGCAAATAGATCTATATCCAGGCATCCCCATTTCCTTGTTATCATGCTGAAGACTTGTGGATCCAATTTCCACTTGTGGGGATCCATGAGGTTTCTGCTTAGTTCGTCTGCCAGATTATTTATCTTTCCTGGCAGGAATTGTGCCTGCAGATGTACTTGGTAAGTCAATGCTGTGTCCCACAGAGTCATGGCTAGTCTGCAAAGGGGGTAAGAATGAGTGCCTCCCTGCTTGTTTATATACCACATGACTGTGGTGTTGTCTGTCTTTATCAGTAGTTGTCCCGGATGAAGTAGGTCCTTGAAGGCTGTCAGGGCATTCTGAACAGCTAGCATCTCTTTTTGATTGATATGTAGATGCATTTGGTTTGCGGACCATGTGCCTTGAATACATCTTCCTGCCATGTGGGCCCCCCAGGCATAATCTGATGCATACGTTGTTAATGTCTGCCTGGCTGGGGGTAAAGTGAATGGCTGTCCCTTGTTCTGGTGTCAAGCCTTCGCCCACCAACGAAACTCCTGTTGCAGGCAGGGAATGATGGTAATTATTGTTTCCAGGCTGTGGCAATGTTGAGTCCAAACACTTTTTAGGTACCATTGAAGTTTCCTCATATGCAGTCTCGCATATGGAATTAGTAGAATGCAGAATGCCATGAAGCCCAAAGCCTGCAGAATTTTTCTTGCAGATAACTGGGTCTTTGTTGCCAACAGGTTGAAATAGGTAGTCAGTTGCCTTTGTTTGTCTGGCATGAGATAAGCCATCTGGGCAGTTGTATTTAAGCTTGCACCCAGGAATATTATCTCTTGAGAGGGTACTAGTTTTGATTTCTTTTCGTTGACTGTGTACCCTAGGCCTGTTAGAAATCTCTTTACAAACGCCAGATGATGTAGTAGAATGTCCTTGTTCTCTGCTTGAATGAGGCAGTCGTCCAAGTAAGGATATATTTGTATTCCTCTTTGTCTGCAGAATGCAATTACTGGTGCTAGGTACTTTGTGAAGACTCAGGGTGCAGTAGATAAGCCAAAAGGCAGTGCAGAGAATTGGTAGTGCATTGAGCCAGCTTTGAATCTGAGGTATCTTCTGCAAGTTTGTCTGACTGGGACATGCAGGTATGCCTCTTTTAGGTCTAAAGTCACAAGCCAAGCCTTCTTGCCCAGCATGGGCAGAAGTTGCTGTAGAGTCAACATTTTGAATTTTGGTATATCCAGAAATGTGTTTACAATAGATAGGTCCAGTATTGGTCTCCAGGTCTTGTCCTTTCTTGGTACCAAGAATAGTCTTGAATAAAATCCTTGTCCCTGCTCTTGCTCTGGTACTTGTTGAATGGACCTCATGTCCATGAGGGATGAGACTTGCTTTTGTGCCTCTGCCCATTGATGTTTTGGCAGGTCTGGCCGATCTTTTGTCCTTGGCAGGGTATGGAAGTGAAACTTGTAGCCTGGTGACACTATGTATAGGACCCATTTGTCCTGGGTTATTATGTGCCAGTTTTGAGAAAAAAGTGCTAGTTTTCCCCCTAAAGGTGCTGCCAGAAGATAAGTGCTTGGTGCAGGCAGGGGGATGTCATTGGGACTGTTTCCTGTATGGTTGTGATTTGTCTTCTCCACTTTTGGAGGTAGAAGCACCCCATTGTTTAGACCTGTACGAACCTTGGGGCTGGGATCTGCCTCTTGGGTGTCTGTATCTGCCCCTTTGTGGTCTGTCTGACACTGGAAAGGACCAATTCTTTGTTGGCCAGTGTCTGCTAAATCTTGGAGGCTGAACCTGTAAGAAATCCTTAACCGTTTGCATAGATTTAGCTTTGTCCTCCATTTTCTTTAACACCTCTTCTGCTTTAACACCAAACAAAGTATCATGCTGTAATGGGGCATCTAATAATTTTGGTTTGACATGATCAGGCAGACTTTGTTCCTTTAACCAAGCATGCCTCCTGATGACAGAACCCGTAACAGCGGCTCTGCAGGAGGCCTCCAAAGAATCAAAACCACATTGCAAAGTATGCTTTCCAACTTGTTCAGCTCCATGCAATAAATCCTGCATTTCTTTGTTTTCTGCACATTCAGAATTTGTCAACATTTTCTGTCTAAGTAGTGACATAATATATTGCTGATATTTGAGCATATGAAACTGACAATTTAAAGCCCTTATAGCCAAGGTAGCGGAAGTATAAATCTTTTTTCCCCATCTGTCCAATGCCCTAGAATCCCTGTCAGAGGGGGTAGGGTTTTTTGCAGCAGAAGCCTTGACCCCTTTGGGACCCTGAGAGATGGTTTCTGGGTCAGCAAGCAGGGTTTTTGAAAAGGAATTTATGAGAGTCAGGGACCCTGTAGTACCTGTCCGGCTTAACAGGAGCTGGAGGTAAGGAGTCAGGGGTCAGACTGGACTCTGAAAATACATCATCAACAATGTCTAACACAGGTGGAATAGCTAGGGGCCTGTGTTGTGGTAGTAAAAGGAAGTCTCTGAGCCTTTTCTTAGATTCTGAAAAATCTTGGCTCTCCCAGTGGAAATGCTCCCTCATGGTATGCAAGGTTTCCCCAAAAGAGTAATCCTCAGGAGGAGAGGCTGAAGGGATAGATTCTTCAGCATCAGAATCCTCATAGGGAGGAAGAGAGTATTCCTGATCAAAAGAGGAATCAGATGAAATGGAAACCTGACCTGAAGATTCATATTCTGTCTCTTTTCTAGGCCTTTTATCAGGAGGGGGATGGGAACCCCTGATCAAAGTAATTAAGTCTTCGGCCATTTTGAGCATCTGTTTTTTGGGCATGGAGGCCTGTCCATGAGGCTGTTGTACTTGTTTCTTTGTCTTTAAGGGTGCTTTAGTCTTTGCCTTTGAAGCTGAAGTCGTTTTAATGTATAATTGAGTTGGTCTGAAAACACCCTCAGAAGCCGATGCCTGCTCAGCGGCTCCGGACCCATCTGAGGGAATAGTCTCTGAAGGTCCAATACCTTGACCTTCCAGCAGCCTAGGCGACTCCACGTGGGAGTCGGTAGTGGCCTGCGGGTCTAAAGTAGCGGGCGTCAGGGGCTGTGAAGGCGCCTCACTGAGAACCGGCGACTCGCTTAGAAGAAGCCTCGTCGTCGGTTTTGGACCTCGGATGCCTGTCCTTTTCTTTTTCTTTGCGTTTCTTGTGAATTCCGGTAGTTGGATGGCTATCCGACGACATGGTATAATTAAATCTTCTGCCAAAATTGTGTAATGTAAAATCGTACCAATGCTTAATAGTGCATTGGTTAAATCTAGCACAAAACCGACAACTAGCAACGTCGTGGTCAGGGCCTAGGCAAGGAATACAGTAAGAATGAAAGTCCTTATGAAGTATTTGCTTCCCACAAGAAATACAATTATTACCTTTTTCTGACATCGGTCTGGAGCAAGAAAAAAGTTTCCCCAACGGGGTACTTAACTTTTAATGAAGACTTCAGATCTGAAATTCGAACACAAAAATCTCAGGAGTCGGCCGACCGGCACTTGTGAACTGCTTATGCTTCGGGCACCACACGGCAAGAAAGACTGAAGAAAATGGTGTCGGCTGCATCTTTTATACCTCTGATGACCTGATGTCAGGGAAGGGGCGACAGCAGCCAACGCAGGACCCAAGGACTTTGGAATTCAGGCCAACTGTGGGTAGCCTGCCAGCAGGATAACCCACGTGTAATGACTGCAACAGTGAAACATGAAGAACATCTGTGATTTAGATGTAGAGGGGAGGGAGAGTGATGGGTGAATGCGGGAAGATGATCGCTAAGAGAGTCTGGAAGGGTACCGCTGTCAGAGATAGCATGGGGGTGAGAAACTAGAATCCACTCTAGAGTGCTACAACAGGAGCTGTCCTTAGAGGGTCTAGTAGGTGAGTTAATTAGCTGGCAGAAGTTATATAGGTTTAAATTTTGGGAGGTTGTGTGTGATTGAATGGTAGCCCAATTAATATTAACATCACCCAGGATTATGGTTTCATTTTTTTATGTTATTTGAAAACCAGGAAAGGATATCCTCAAGAATAGGGATGTTATTGCAGGGAGGAATATATAGGGCAGCAATACATATGTTTTTGTGTTTATTTATCTTTGGGAGGGCTAGGGTTAGCTCGGTAGTATCAAAGAGGGGTATGGCCTTAGTATAGAGTGTCACAGATAAGGAGGAAGAGAAAAGAAGAGCTACTCCCCCACCTTTCTTGTGGGTTCTGTCATGTCTTATGATAGTATAGTTAGGAGGAGTAATTTCAGGGTCAGTTACATAAGGTTTTATCCATGTTTTGGAGACAGAGAGAATGTCAGGGTGGTTGTGGAGGAGCCAGGCGTGGAAGTTGGGTATTTTGTTGCATAAGCTTTGGGCATTTAGTGTTGCAAAAAGAAGAGATTTAAGTGGGGGGAGACTGGGTGATAGGGTGGGCTGGTCAGTTGAGTGGCAGGGGGTCCAGGGTTTGGATGGATATTGTCAGAGAGGAGCATAGAGATAAATTGAAGTAGGTGGGAGAAAAGGAATTTAGAGTGTTTAGTAATTTGATTTGGGACAAGGAGGGAAGTGAGGTTGGGAGTGACTGGAAAGGGGGGAGAGGAACTGTTAATGAGAATGAGTCGCTTTGAAAAAAGAAGAATTTTGTTGAAATTGTAGGGATAGGGAAAATGAGGTATGTGGGGGGTGACTCATGCTGATGGTAAGAAAAGGTAATATGGAAAGGAGGTAGGAACAGGAGAGGAGGAGTGGAAGAAGTATTAGGGTAAGAATGTGTGTAGGCTTACGTTGCATAATGGTGTTTATGGGAAGAAGACTTAATGTCTGGGGTATAAAAGGTAAAAAAATGTTGTCTAATTGGAAGGAATAGTGAGATGAGTAGTGGTAGGTTGGGGGGAAATGGAGGAGGGTGGAGTTTAATTGGAAATGGGTTAGGTAATAGGAGAGAGATGTAAAGATGGGTGGGGAGAAATGTGATAGAGGTAGAGGTGTAGTTCGATGGATTGGAGTGGGAGTGGTTTTGGAGAGTATAAGTGTAGATGTGCTGGGGTGGGTGAGAAATGGGGGCAGGTAAGGGAGCGGAGTGAGCACGAAGGGTGACCGGAGTGGGTAGAGCCGTGGAGGAGGAGGGACAAATCATAAAGAAAAAAATAATCAGTGGTTTGGAGTCTAACAATGCAGCAAAGGTACAAGAAAACATCTTGGTAAGTGACAGCTGAAGATGTTTTCTTTCACTTTTTTCTTTTTTGTAAGCCTTTATTTTTAATTTATTTAATTAATTAGAAAGTTGCCCGAGATACAGTAAGGAAGGCATTGGATTGTCCTAGTGCTATCTTGTAGAGAAGAGAAAGCCCAGGGCATACAGAGAGAGAGAGAGAGAGAGACAGAGAAGTTAAGAGTGGATGTACAGACTAAGACAGGACTGGGGAAATGCTATCAATATGATTAGTGGATAGGGCTATACTTGCGAGGAGTGGGTATAAGCTGTGGGTGAATGCTGCCACCTAGTGGTGAAAAAATAAGAATTTTTAACAACTCTATTAAAAAGTGGGCAGGGGAGAGATATAATATAGTAGGGGAGAGAGGGAAAGGAAGATACAGACTGCAGCAGGCTGCAATAGTACACGCCACGGATGCAAGACACAAATAACTACAATGATTAAATAAGCATGTATTATTAAAAATAACCACATACATGCTGTCGAAACTTTGATAGGGAAGCAAAGCAGATTGCTGACTGTGCTGAAGGAGCCTAGGGTTTAGGCAGTCCCAGGACATCTTCCTTAGGAGAGGTGGTTTCTTGCTGTGATCAAAGCATATAGCCCCCAATGTTTAGAGAGATAGAGACTTCCTTATCTAGGAAGATATGTTCCAGCTGCCAAGCTAATGAAAATACTCCACCCCATCTGTAAGAGAGAAAGGGAATATACACAGAGAAACGTGGAATGCTTAGACTGCCTTTCCATGATATCACACCATTTGCTTGGCCTAATTTATAATGAATGTCTTGCACTAAGAGACCTAACATGGGGGAAAGGCCCTATACAATATATAAGGCACATACAGATCTACCCAGCTTGGGGGAAAGGCTTTACACAATATATATGGCACATATAGATCTAACAGGAAAACATAGTAAACAGTATGTATTTCTAAAAATATAACTAATTAGGAACCTATACAGGATGGCCACCCAAAGCCCAGGCAGAAATCCTTTTCCTCCATTTATGGGGTATTTGGGACTGCTACAAAATAATGGATAACGTGCATTCAAACTGGCCAGATTTGGGCTCAGTTTGTGAACACAGAGGGGAAAGCAAGAAAAGAGATACCATGAAACAGATGGAAGGCTGTGCTGTTAGGTAACATAGGGCTTGTGTACAAGACTATATAGAACAACAGGGCAGTAGCAAAAGAATATTGTCTAGCCACTGGGTGAAGAAGTTATGAGAAAGCATCTCTAATAACAATAAACTGGTTCCGGACCTGGAGCTTGGTAGGCTACCTCTCCAAATGACCAAAATATAAAGACCACCAGATGAGGATTCTCTATAGATGGTATCATACTTGACCAAACAGCACAGGATAAAGTTAAAAGCAGATTACAGGTGTTGTAGATGTAAGGCTTGGGAAGCTGGTACCTTATACATTTAATAGGGATGCCCAAAAGTCCAACCTATATGCGACTGATTGTCATCTATCGTTTACAGCACATACAGGATAACCACCAACTTAGACTGAAAATTTTGGAGCCTAAGGATTTTGTCTAAGGCTCATCCTAAGAGAAATGTTATCTTTGTGACACTCTGGATTCCAGCTAGTGCAGCAAAACTTCTCTGTGCTCAAACCTGGAAGCAGGGAAGTATTCCATCGTGTTCTATCATGTGACATCATACTCGCTGTTGGATCAGTGCTTAAACACGCAAATAAGTAACATCATTTAGAAGCAGGGAAGTACTCCATCGTGTTCTGTCATGTGACATCATACTCGCTGTTGGATCAGTGCTTAAACACGCAAATAAGTAACATCATTTAGAAGCAGGGAAGTACTCCATCGTGTTCTATCATGTTACATCATACTCGCTGTTGGATCAGTGCTTAAACACGCAAATAAGTAACATCATTTAGAAGCAGGGAAGTACTCCATCGTGTTCTGTCATGTGACATCATACTCGCTGTTGGATCAGTGCTTAAACACGCAAATAAGTAACATCATTTAGAAGCAGGGAAGTACTCCATCGTGTTCTATCATGTTACATCATACTCGCTGTTGGATCAGTGCTTAAACACGCAAATAAGTAACATAATTTATGCTTTCAAAGACACTGGTTATAGATCACGTACTCCGCACTGTTGCCAACTGTTTAAAGATGAATACTAGGGGCTAAAGAGAGTCATAAGCAACTTCACAATAAGGGACAGAATAAGGGGATAGAAGTGATAAGATGAATGTTTAACAGGGGGTGTTAGGCAATGTAAGAATTTTGTAACTGGGGCTGACCAAATATTGTTGATAGTTATTGAGTGTTCATAGGTTCATAGGTTCATACTAGGCTATCTGCCCTAGGGCATTTATAAGCCTAGCCAGAGTGTGTTTGGCTTTCGCCACCCATTTTAAATTAATTTTGCTATGCATTTTTTGAGGTTAGTATACTGTGCCTCTGTCTAACTGTGACACAAAAGTGATACCCGGGGTAAACCTACGATCTCCCATCCACTCATCAAGATTCCTCTTGAAGAGAGTCAATGTGGGACTCTGCCTAACCTGGACTGGGATTTTATTCCAGAGTGAAGGGAGCCTCTAGGTTATGAATCTGTCCCTCCAGCATGTCCTATTTATTTCAATGCTGAGGTTCAAGTCTCTCGAGTGCGTAGCTCGATGAGATTTGGATTTTCTGAGGTGCAGCATGTCCATTAATTCTGGGTTGGACATGGCTTTATACATCAGGCACAGATCGCCTCTGAGCAGGCGGTATGCCACTGAGTAGAGCTGGAGTTTCTTTAACCGGGCAGCATATGGCATTTGTTTGAGCCCTTTGATCCTCTTGGTGAGGTACTTTTGGGGTCTTTCCAGTTGCTGCAGGTGTCTGGTAAGGTACATCCCAAAAGGGGCATTGTACTCAATTATGGGCCTGATGAGGGATGAGTAAAGAGGTATGATGACCTCCCCTGATCTAGATGTGAATCCCTTCATGATTAGGTGGGCTATATAAAATGTTTTTCTAACCACTTTGGCCACGTGGTTGTCAAATGAGAGATTGCTATCAACTTGGGTCCCCAGGTCCCTAATGACTTCTTCTGTACTTAATGGATTACCACCTATGTGGTAATTTGTGGGCACTTTGTTTTTGCCAAAGGGGATGACTATACACTTTTGGCGTTTAGCTTGAGGCCATGGCTCTGGCACCAGTTGTCTGTTTCTATGAGGCCCTTTTGGAGGATGCTTGTGTCGGCTGGAGAGTTGATTATGGCACCCAGTTTGCAGTCATCTGCGAACTTGGTCAGCCACAGTCCTTCTGTGTTGGCCTGTACCGCTGACAAATATATACCGAACAAGAGAGGTCCCAGGACTGAGCCTTGTGGGACGCCACTTGTAACTGGTTTGGAGTCTGACATGGCTCCAGCAATTCTAACCATGTGGGTTCTGTCCTTGAGCCAGTTTGCAACCCATCTAGTGACATAGGGGTTTATATTTAAGCTGGTGAGCTTATCTATAATGCCCGAGTGGGGTATTGTATCGAAGGCTTTTGCGAGGTCCAGGTAGGCTGTGTGGACCATGGCCTTGGTGACTGTTTCAAAGAAATCGACCAGGTTTAAGAGGCAGGATCTGCCCTTAACAAAGCCAAACTGGGTAGGATCCAGTGTCTGTAGGTCCCCAATATCTTTATTTATGAGGTCCATGATGATCCTTTCCATAGCTTTGCAGACCAAGCTAGTCAGGCTTATGGGGCGATAGTTTCCAGGATCCGTTGAGGCACCACCTTTGTGGAGAGGGACCACTGTTGCTGTACGCCACTCTTTGGGTACATATCCTGTAGTAAGGCTAAGATTGAACAGTAGTTTTATGTTTGGGTTTAGCTCTTCTTGGAGTTCATGTAGGACGCAGCCGGGACACCATCTGGTCCCATTGATGCTGTGTTTTTGCTTTGGAGAGGGCGGCTCTTACCTGAGCATCTGAGATGTCAGGGGCAGCACTCTGTTGGGATAGATATTTGCCCTTTTGGTGGGGAGAGGGGAGAAGTTTGCACTGAACCTGTCAGCTAGGATGTTGGCAATGTCTGTGGGCTCTGTGTATTTTTTGTCATTTTGGACTAATTCTGAGCATATCTGGGAACTCCCACCCAGGTTCCTAACATAACTAAAGAAAGCCTTGTGATTATCCTTAGTGTCCTGTGCAATTTTTCTCTCGAAGCTGGCCTTAGACGATTTTATGAGTGCCCGTAGTTTTTTGCTAATACTGATTAGAGATGCCTTCCCTTTTTGGGATTTTGCTCTATCATGTAGTAGCTTCCTCCTTGTATTGTATAGTTTGTTTATGGCTGGCATCCACCAGACAGGACGTCTGCCTTTGGAGGATTGGGTCTTGGTTTTATTTGGGATTGCATGATCCATGCATTCCTGAAGGTGTTCATAGAATGCGTTTATAAAGGATTCTGCAGTCTGGGCCGTATTTTCCACAGGCCCGGGGGCTTTGAAGGATTTCGCCTCGGTTTTGAGGCGTGTGAAATTTGCTTTAGAGAAGTTTTTCACTGTGGTTTCCTGGGCAGGGGGTGGGGTCGGGATGTGAATATCCAGTGAGATTAGTTTATGGTCTGATCTTACCAGTGAGGGATACACTTCTGGTCTGGAGCATAGTGTCCCCATGTTGGTGATGATCAGGTCCAGTATGTTTTCCCCTCTTGTGGGAGTGGTAACAAGTTTTTGCTTGCTTGTTTCTTGTTTTTTTTCTGATTGTACTTTTGTTGTTTTCCTTTAAAGTCAATAAAATGCATATTAGAAAAAGAAAAAAAGGCCAAAGCCACACAATAATAGTGAATGTCGAATATCACTTCTCTCTTTTAAACTTCTTTTTTTTGAAGGGGGCAAGCTAACCCCCCCAACCTTATATATACCAACTCTGAGATTGCCATATCTCAGAGAATAATGAATATTCTGAGAAACAGCAATCTCGGGATTAGTACATGTAAATCTGCATTTTCAGTTATTCAGTATCAGTATTTTAGTACTCGCAATTATGAGTCTCACCATTGGAAAATGTTACCAAATTTATTTCTCTCTTTTGGTATCGATTCTATTTATCCAAAAAGACAGGCAAGAATGTTTTCTTTCATTTTCAGCTTACCCTTTCACTGGTCTTCCTAGTTCACTAGAATGTTTCAGTTCCCTGTAATACTGCTGGATGAGCTTTTTGTCTGTTAACCTCTGGTCACTGTCACACTCTGTGTAACCGTTAAACTATCATGTACCTTGTAACTGAACTTGAAATGCATATCGCACTGACACATATCTGGAATCTTGCTCATTCTTGTCAAATACTCAGCTGTGAACAAATAAACAAGGGAATTCATTTAATTTAAAACTAGGATCCACTAATTACAGGGGAATCATACTTAAAAATTGAAATAAAAAATATGTTTTTTATCGCATTTTCAGCTTTCTGGCAATACTAATATTCACACATCAGTCTAACTGGTTGTTATTTTCCAGTTTTTGCTTTGTACCACTGTAGCCTACAGGTGGGCTACGATGATGTGTGATTTTACTTTGCAGCCAAGAGTTTTCACTCCCTGATGTGATTTTGTGGTATACTGTCAGCTGCACATTAGTGAAAATAATATTTACTGTGGTAATATCTCCATACCAACTTGCATTTTTATGTAACATTTTTATCTATTGTCTCTGGCACAGGTGTTTGTCGTTTACAGTTTATCCTCATGATTTCTATTACTGATCATCCTGGTTTTAGCATTTTACATCTGGTCGCTGGGCTTGAAAGAGTGATATTTTTTAGGACTCAGACTTGTAGTTCCAAGCCAAATTTTCTACTTGCTCTGTGAAATTAACCACATGTAGCTGGCGACACAAATAAAATGAAGGCGTGTACATTTAGTTCCATGTCTTAAAAACTGTTATTGATCCTGTAGTTAGAATCACTGAGCAGCCTAATTTTACTGTTTCCTAATTTTGTAAAAGTCTGAGATGCAGCTGCCCCCTCTAACCTTCACAATGTCACAGATTATGTGTCAAATGCAAGATGAAAGAAGTGCAATATTTCAGAGTAATACTGGTGTTCAGACAAACAGTTATATTTTCTTTTTATGCGATACATTTGGGGTGGGACTGAGGGAAACAGAAAGTAAATCAGTATAAGAAAAGCTTGACTTTTGTGTGGAGGTGTGCACTGCTTTGGTACTACATTATCAATCCCAATATTTATAGAGGAATCCTGTAAAAAGTACAACTGAAATATAACATTAAACACAGAAAATTCCCAGCCAGTCTTAATTAACCAGTTCTGGACACATATTCTTCCCTACAGTAGAGACAGCGGTAATCTCAGCTCTTTGCTTCTACTTACTTTCTTTGAAACGAACGATCTGGAAGTTCTTGACAGAAGACTGTGTCACTCGCCCATGAAAGTTCAAAATAAAGGAGTTTGTTGCAGGGTTCCAGACAGGATTTTTAGTGTGCAGAATGGAAATGTTGTGCAGATCATTGTTCTGATAACGCATCAACAAAGTCTCATGTTCCTGTGAAGATTAAAATACAGATATTATATACCAGAGTTAGCTGAAAAGTGGGCATTCAGTTTTAAGAGTATTACATTCAGGTGTGGGATTCATCTTTATTTGCAATTTTTGCTCAAAATATTTTCCATTTTATTTGTTTCATTTATCTATTACATACTCATCATTTCTTACCCAGACAGATGGTCTGTTTCATAGACCCTTTCCAACCATGACTCAGGAGAAACACAATAGTAAAGAACAAAAAAGTTAATGTATTGACAACAGCACACAGTTTGCACAATTAGGCATTTAATATTACATTTTTGTGGGCACTGTGGCAAGTTATAAAAGTAGCAGCCTGAGGTATGAGTCCTGTATCAAGTGAGAGAGTTTCCAGTAACAAGCAGGAATACAGGAGGCATAAATTGTATTTTTTCAAGGACCATGGTAGTTGATAGTGCAGTAAATCCAGTGACCGTTTGATCTGTGTAATGGGGTACAAAATGGATAACAAATTGGAAGTAATTATTAAAAAGTTAGAAACCATTTGCTCCAAGATAAGGGGCAAACAGCAAGCGCTAGTAGCAATGAAACTTGATGGAGCAGTGATTAAATAAGGCAGCATCATTACTAATGAAATTAGAAGATACAGCCAGATACCAGGAGAAAAGGCTATATGCACTGAAGGGTACATTAGTATCTGAACCACAGAGGCTGGAAGGAGGTGAGAACAATTCCCAGCATAAATATGCCCACATTATTGGTGTGAGTCAGGGAATTAAACAGAAAGACATTAACAATCTGATTCAAAAATGGATATATTCCATAATTAAAAAAAATCAGGTCTTGATCAGCACAACTCTCAATTTTTTAGCACAAGAAATCAAGACAAAGATAAAATGAATGGGGGATCAAAGATCCAAGAAGAGGGAGACATTTTAAATATTGCTATTATAAAGTTTAAAATTTGCTAGGGTAACACATTTGTGTTAACATGCATTTTCTAAAGGTTATGAAGTCTGAAAGTCAGATGTCTGTCATTATTTACTGGCTTCAGTCCTCAATGATTTACCAGAAAACCACAAATTTTATAAGGAACAGAACAAAAATATGAGGTAGAAATCTGAACATTCTGCAAAATTCTCGACAGCTGAGGGGAATGACCAGAAGACTGATCACATATGCATGTAGTGTGGACAAAGTGACAGATTCTCAGCAGAAGCCAATATATGTGATGATTTAATTCCTCAACGTCTCCACTAGAGAATGGGCAATCCACGAAGTGGCAATGCAGGAAGACCTACTAAAAGTGGTACAGCGACTGCAGATGGTGGAGGACTCTACTCCTGGCTCATATACAAGCAGAAAGAAAGATATCTGCATTTGTGACCGGCAAGGACAATGGTAAAACTGTGGTAACTAGCAACAGTCATGTGACTTGGCAGGAGAATGTGCATCAATGCAGATTTATGGGAAAACCTGCTGATTTACACAAAAATACAATACAATGCACTAGGGTCAAGACAGACCAAGGCCACACAACACCAGGAGAGGAGAGGAAGTTTGATCCATATTCACCCACAGGAGACGTCCCAGCTGGATGATGAGCCAGTAGTGAAGCAGCAACAGGATTGTGCACCTTAGTAGGCCCCAGTGAAGTATTCCAGCAGCTAGTGGTCAGAAAAGAAAGTGGATAAGGGAATGCTAGTGAGGAATATAGGTCACCTTTAAAGGATATAACCCAACACAGAGGATTGTGGGACAGCTAGGAAGAGGGAATGTTGGATGAAGGGGACTGGAATAGCCATCAGAATTGTGACCTCGGAATGTTGTAGCAAAAGCTGGACAGGTAGCGTATCCTAAAAATAAGAGAGAACACCAAGAATCTGTTACAAAGTGGACGGCACAAAACCTGCATGTACAGAAGGGAGCACAGAGAGTCAACAAGCCAGAATCTGAAAATGTAAGTATGATTGGGGGCTGTTAAGGGAGAAATGCAAGGTAAGTTCACTTATATGCTGCAAGCCAGAATCTGAAAATGTAAGTATGATTGGGGGCTGTTAAGGGAGAAATGCAAGGTAAGTTCACTTATATGCTGCTTATATATTTTTTTTTCCAGCACAGCTGAGCTTGTGGACAATGAAGAAAGATGTGATTATGCGCTGCAAGTAATGGTGATTCAATAAGGTGGAGGAAGAAAGAGTGTTAGAAAGTAAAACCTCAGAGGTGTGGGTGATACCCGGTTCATTACCAGACGGGTTACTAAGGAAATGGCTTTTGATGCTGTCATCGTTTTTGGACTGGAGGACTGAAACTTAAAGGACACTGGCCATATGTGATATCCAAAGGTTCCTAGTGAAGTATTTACATATGTTTCTCTATCGTTTTGTATCAATTGTCAAGGAGCATTATGGGTCTCTTTGTAAAGTTTGTGGTATTTGATGTATAAGTACTAAGAGGAAACCTAGATTAATATGTTTTCATGATATAACATTTAGTGTAGGTTGGGGAAGTGCCTATGTGTAAGAAAAGGAATAATAAATCTGTTGAGACATGGAGAAGGGGAGATGGCTATGAACATATCTGTAGGAGTAATATTTATGGATTCAAAAGACAAGGGGGAAGTGATTCAAACTCAGATTGCCCGTGAAGAGACTATAACTTAGTAGCTTGTAAAAGACTATTTTATGGCAAAGGTTTGGCAGTTATTCAGACGGGGAATTTGGGATTTGCAGGCTAGATAAGGTATCAGCTTCTCTTCTCTTCATGCTACTTTTACCTTTGACAGGACATGGTTAACTACCTGGGGGAGGGGTGCTCTATTTATTTATTTTGGGTTAGATGCTACATCACGTAAAGAAAACAAAGGTTAACTATGGAACAGCAGAGGACTGAAAGTATCTGTAGGTGCGACAGAATGTGAATTCAGTTTAGGTAAATTTAGAGTGAGAGAGAAAGTACTTTAGGGAAAGGATTAGGATAGGAAGACAGAAGAAAGTCAGAGTATAAGTTAGGGTGGCAGGAGTGGATGTAACCAACAGACTGGGCTGTAAGTGTTGCCGATCCTTGGTGGCCTACATCAGTTGTGACTTACAATTATGGGGTGATGAGATGCACTAGTATCCCAGGCTGGCATACCCAAGGGGCAATGCAACCTACCTCAAGAACATCAGTATGTAGGCCAGATGCATGCTGGGATTAGGGTGAACACATCACACGTCATTGGGATAAATTATCAGATTAACAGACACAGAATTTTAGTTACATTATAAAGATAGTAACCAGAGGTGATATACCTGCATGGAGGTGTAGCAGTGTAGAAATTTACCATAATTATAGCTGTTAGATTATTTTCACTCTTGAAGTATTACTACCTTTTGGGACATTGTGCTGCTGAACGTGTAACACAATTTTCAGAGCTTTACTATCTTTTTCCCACATGTGATATGTCAGATATCAGGTCATGCTGTCTTTAGTTCCTTCTAGCCACAGAAGCACTGAGGTCTGGTAGAAGCCCGAAGAAAGCTTATCAGGTAGCAAATACCCCAAGAATGACAGCTCAGCCAGAAAAGTACTGATTAAACCTAAGGAGGGGACACCTTGTAAGGTTAGAAGAGAGGGAAGGTGGATAAAGCAGGTGACTGCTACCAATCAGAGGGGCAGGAGAGAAATATTACTGCAACAATGAATATAATGAAACATCTATAATTGTGGTAAGTTCCTACAGAACCTGCTATGTTCTTTGTATTATTCACTATTGTGGTTGTGATAAATCTTGGGAAGATTCCCAAATCTTACAGACTCTGGATAGCTAGCGCTGTGAAGGAGTGAGTTGTAATATTCCTTGTAGTCTCACTCTGATGAAGCCTGCCCTGGTCTGAAGAAAATATTCACATTGTAATGTTTTACAAAATGTGTGGACAGATGACAAACTAGCTGCCTCTAAGGTGGCCTAGGTGCTGACCCCCCAGGAAAGTTGTGGATGCTGCAGTTGCCCTAGTAGAATGTGCCCCAGTGTTTTCTGGTGCATGTTTCCACAGAAGCAGTGCCAACATGACATGCAATTCCCTAGGCATCTGGAGATAATTTGTTTTGACACAGGTCTGCCCTCTCTAGCCTTTGCAAAGGCTATAAAAATGAGTCTTTTTCCTAACCTCTTGTGTGTTTTCTAGGTAAAATCTCAGTGGTCTGTGCACATGTATGGTATGCAACGTCCTATCTTCCTTTCTTGGGGTAGGGAAACACCAGAAGGCTGACAACCTGATTAAAAGAAGCTTCTATCACCACTTTTGGACAATGGGGTTGGATTGATGAAAAGGGTAACCCTCACCTTGTGGAAGGTTAGGAAGGGTGATTTGCACATAAGGACTTGCAATTCTAAGATCTTCCTGACAGACGTTATGGCCACAAGGAAGACAGTGTTTATGTCACAAATCTGAGAGATGCTGTAGCAGCCGGTGGATTAAATGTTAAAATGTTAGATGCAATATATATATATATATATATATATATATATATATATATATATATATATATATATGGGTCACCTTCATTTGCCCGAAAGTTCATTTGACTGAAACTCATTTGCCTGACACTCATTTGCCTGACAAGTAGTACTTGCAGGCAAATAAAAGGGATATATCCCTTTCCCCACTGTAGTGCGACCCTGGAGTTAGTACATATAGTTAGGGGTGGAACAGCCCCCCACACTGGGGGGTGTGGGGGGCCTAACCTAGTTTGGTTTACTGAACAATATACAACAAAATGCAGAGAATATCAAAGTAGGTGGGGAGGCTGTGCCCCCCACATCCCTCAACTACATATATATATATATATATATATATATATATATATATATATATATATATATATACTAACTCCAGGACAAAAAGGGTTTTTATTTCAATTCTGCTTGCATATTGCAGTTGCACTTGGTTATCTGTGTGGTGATACTGTTTTTGTTTCCATGTTTAAATTATTCTGGGACCTTAGTCTTGTTAGTTTAATTTGCAATTGTGGGAGAATTATGAATTATTGTCATATCTGCATCATTCATACAACATACTGCACCTCTACCTCCACAAGTACAATTACTTGTAAACATAACTGTTTTTATCTGAATTTGGTCTGGGATCATACTCTTATAGTTTCATTTGCAATTGTGGGCGAATTGTGAACTTCTCCAGGACTTGAGCCTCATTTAGTCATTCAATACTGCATTTTTCCATAAGATGTTACTGGTACAGCTCTGCTTGGTCTGCTGCCTTAAACTGTAGTTTGGATTATTTTTGCTGCAAGATTTTTTCCTTCTTTACTGTTGCAGGTCTTTTCATTCCAGCTTTACTGATGAAGTCTTATATTCTGCTTATCATCTGCCTGCTTGAAGTTTCATTCCAGTGGGTTTTTTTTTTGTTACATTTGCCATTTTGTCACATTTGCTACTATTTTTCCCATGTTCTTCTGTCTGACACATTGCTATAGTTCTCCCAACCACCCCCAATGCTCTCCCTGTAGCTCCCTACTGTCTGTACACTAATTACAGTTTTCCCTGCCCCCACCGTAAAAGTTAATATTTCTGAAATTCTAAGCTACCTGGGTTCATTGACCAGCTCAAGGTCCAAGAATTAATGGAGGTGTGATTTGCTACAGGTTCCGATGTCACAGATCTCCACTATTGGATTTATTTGATTGGCTCTCTCTGTAGCTCATCTGCTATAACCTGCACAGAGCTGTGCCCATCCAGGGTTTTGTATTCAAGATTCTGAGAAGCATGTGAAGCCCTGAACTGTGAGCAACAAGATTTTCATCAAAAAGGGAAAAAAAGCTGCACTCAACTGCACTCAGCTTATCACTGCTGTTGGAATTGCTCTATAGTGGGCTGTCTGTGCAAGACATTTTTTCCCCTGTAAGAGACCATCAAAATCTATACAACCTTAGAAATCCATGCCTGTGGCTAAAATAACCCATGGCAAATAGAAATAAACACATCTTGAGCTGCAATACCTGCCTGACCAAATAACTTGGCATTTTCCCACACAAACTGAAATGCATGCAGTTATAGTACCCCCCCCCCCAAGTCATTCCATATGAAACCAGGGCCCAGCACTTCCCACAACATCTGTAGCCAGCCTGATTAAGATGGGTATCTTGAGACAGCTTAACGCTAATGCTAATGCTGATGCTGACTAATGTTATCTGACGATCATCAATTACTCAAACAGTATAACTCAGTGTTTGAGAGGTGTACATATATAATGTCCCTGCGGGTAAAAATCTCACACACAGTAAACTTAGACATCAAAATTGTTCACAGAAAACTATACACCACACCATGCCAAAGCCATCACAATACACATAATCCAACATCTGCTGACAGTCTAGAGATTAACTTGCCTAAACCTCAAAGACTTCCAAAACACAGTACAAGCACAAAGAACACTCAGCAAGTTAAACCTCCTTCCTCACATAGCACATGGAGTCCCAAAGTCACAGATGCTGAGCCCTTAAGGCAGGCATCGACTCAGCCAATCATTCTTCTTATAGGTGATTCCATTATAAGACATACACATGTACCTCTTAACAAGATGAATAAGGATAGAGTGATGTTTAGTCGCTTGCCTGGTGAGTCCTTGAACAAGTACTGTTATAACGCTGTCATAGTTCATGCTGATATCAGTGACTTGAGGTGCACCTCACAGGGCTATATGAAGAGAGACACGATGGAGCTCTCAGACCATGTCCCAAGCAGGTATGAACCTAGCACTGATAAGCATTCTACCTTCTCCAAGGACGATGCTCCAATACAAGCAAGAAATAACTCACTTCCATAATTAGCTTAGATTTTTGGGGTTCTAATATCTGTTAGCCTGGAGGATATGATCAACAGACCATGTTGCTTTGCAAGGTATGACCTCCATCTGTCCCCTCTAGGTTTTTAATTATTGTCAAAGACATTGTCCATCCCACAGTGCCTTTTTTAGGCAATACCAATCTGATAAACCTGCCAACATAATGAGGAAAGCAAGAGAAAATATAAAGGTGTTACTAATCAATGCTAGAAGACTAAACAAGCATTTCCACACCCTACAAGCCCTTCTCACAATGGATGAGGTAAACATCTGTCTAGTGACTGAGGTATCATTTAAAATAGTGAAGAGCTGTGTAGGGCTATAATTCCTTCCACACATTTAAACTAGCTACTGCACATGAAGGAAGAAAGTCAAAGGTGTCTCAGTTTTCATCTAGAAGAGAACTAGGTACTGCACAGGAAGGCGAAAAGGCAAAGGTGTCTCAGGCTTCATCAAGAAGAGACTCTTATCAAGGCTAGTAAAGCTGTACAATACACTACAACTTCTTCATGTCCAAATCCCCATCAGAAAGGTTTTGTACCTTACAATAACTAGTGACAAAACTCCCTCCTTGACCAAAGAAAGCCACAACTTCTTTCTTCAGGAACTAGAATCACTCAGTGTTAAATCCAATTCCATTCTCCTAAATGATATAAACTATCCAGCTATAGACTGGGAAACCTATACTAACATTAGTGCATAAGTACAGGGATTCCTGGAGTTTGTCAATACAAATACCCTGAAACAATTAATCAGAGCACCAAAGGGGAACAACATCCTGGATCTTGTACTAACTAATATGGGGCATGTTGCACCATCCCTTGTGTATCTTCATCACTTGTTAGGCCTGACTATAAAGAGTCTCCTTCAAAATAAAAGTGAACCAGAGACCCCTTTCAACCAAGGTTCCTTTAGACATTCCTTTAGGACAAAAACCTACTCCTATGTGATACACTGGCAAGCTTCAAATCCCCACCAGACTCTCTCAACTCCACTGAATATGCAGAAAAGTACATTGTCATACTGTACCAGCATGTAAACAGCTGCATATATGCAGCTGTACCCCATAGGAACAAGTGCAGGGCAAACCTGAAAAACAACCCCACACAGTGAAACATAGTGGCAACAAGCTTTACAATAAAAGGAAGAGAGTTCTCTTCATCGAAGTAAACAAACAATGCAAGAGCTTAATATAATCTACCAAAGCCAAGTTTAAGGCGAAAATAGCCCAGGCCTTTTTTTTTAGTTTTATTTGTAATATCAGAAGCACAACACAGCAGTACACTAAGCTGATTGTGAACAATGTTACCTACACTGAGACTGAGGATACACAGCAGTGCACTGAGCTGTGAACGATGTTACCTACACTGAGACTGAAGATACACAGCAGTGCACTGAGCTGTCTGTGAGCAATGTTACCTACACTGAGACTGAAGATACACAACAGTGCACTGAGCTGTGAACAATGTTACCTACACTGAGACTGAAGATACACAGCAGTGCACTGAGCTGACTGTGAATGATGTTACCTACACTGAGGCTGAAGATACACAGCAGTGCACTGAGCTGACTGTGAACAATGTTACCTACAATGAGACTGAAGATACACAGCAGTGCACTGAGCTGACTGTGAACAATGTTACCTACACTGAGACTGAAGATACACAGCAGTGCACTGAGCTGTGAACGATGTTACCTACAGTGAGACTGAAGATACACCGTAAAAAACTTCTCCAAAGCCAACTTCACACTTCTTAAGACAGAAGAGGCAAACTTCATGACACCCATGCAGACGGCCAATAGAGTTACGACTGCTGAATCCTACACAAATGCACTTTATAAGCCTTACACGAGTGCATGGATCATGCTATCCCTAATAGAACCAAGATGCTATCCTCCAAAAAAAGGAAGCTGATCTGGTGGTCCTCTGCCATAAACAAACTCTACAACAGAAGAAAGAAACTGTTGCAAAAAAGAGTAAAATCCCATGACTGCAGGAATGCCCTGGTCAACCTCAGTAAGAAGCTGAGATCCCTCATAAAATCCTCCAAAGCTAGTTACGAAAAAAAAATTGCCAGTGACTCTAAAGACAACCACAAAGCATTCTATAGCTATGTCAAGAATCTCAATGGCAACACTCAGATCTGCTCTGAGTTACAGCACAATGGCACTAACTATACAGAACCAACTGATATTGCCAACATCCTGGCAGATAGGTTCAGTGCTAACTTTACCCCCCTCTCACCCCCTAGAGGGCCCTTCTCTATACCGGAAGAATGCAAAGTTCCTGTAATCATGGCTGCACAGGTAAATAACACACTGTCCAAAGCCAAGAACACAGCATCCATGGGACCTGACAATATCCCAGGCTGCGTTCTACACGAACTACAGAATGAATTGGCACCCTACCTAAGTACCATGTTCAGTCATAGCCTCACCTCAGGCTTTGTGCCCACTGAATGGCGCACCGCAACGGTTATCCCACTCCACAAAGGGGGAGCTACGATGGACCCCGGGAACTACCGCCCCATTAGCCTGATGAGCCTAGTCTGCAAGGCCATGGAACCTATCATCATGGAACTCATAAACAAAGACATTGGTAATCTCCAAACTCTGGACCCTACCCAGTTCAGATTTGTAAAAGGCAGATCATGTCTCCTAAACCTGATTGACTTCTTTGAAGCAGTCACCAAAGCCATAGATGAGGATAAGGTGGTTCACACAGCTTAACTAGATCTCGCCAAGGCTTTCGACACCATCCCCCACTCTGGAATTATAGATAAGCTCACTAAACTAGGTATAAATCCCTATGTCACAAGATGGGTTGCCAACTGGCTCACGGACAGAACCCACACTGTGAAAGTAGCAGACTCCAAATCTGACTTCAGACCAGTGACAAGTGGAGTACCACATGGTTCAGTCCTGGGTCCTTTCCTGTTTGGTATCTACTTCTCTGAAGTACAGGCTAACACAGAAGGTCTTTGGCTAACAAAGTTTGCAGATGACTACAAACTAGGAGCCATAATCGCAACTCCTAATGATGTGGCCATACTACAAAAGGGCCTCACTGAGACAGATGCCTGGTGTCAAAGCCATGGCCTGAAGCTCAATGCCAAAAAGTGTATTGTCATTCCCTTTGGTAAAAACTCTGTACCCATGAACTAAAACATAGCTGGTAGTCTACTTAACACTGAAAATGTGATAAGAGACCTTTGGACACAGGTGGACAGTAGTCTCTCCGTTGTTAATCATATCGCCACAGTGGTCAGGAAATCCTTCTACATGGCTCACATCATCACAAAAGGTTTCTCATCCAGAAAAAAAGAGGTCATTGTTCCACTCGACTCATCACTCATTAGACCCATTATAGAGTACAACGCTCCTTTTGGTATGTACCTCACAAGACATCTACAACAACTGGAAAAGCCACAGAAATACCTCACAAAGAGGATTACTGGCCTCAAACAGATGCCCTATGCAGACCGTCTCAAAAAACACCAGCTTTACTCCGTCGCATATCGCCTACTCAGAGGCGATCTCTGCCTAACATACAAAGCTATGTCAAACCCAGAGCTGTTGGACATGCTCCATTTAAAGAAATCCCAATCCCTCGAGCTACACGCTCTAGGGACCTAAACCTTATCACCACAATAAACAGAACATGCTGGAGGGATAGATTCCTGTCCCAGAGTCTTCCCATACTCTGGAACAGACTATATATCTATGTCAAACAGAGCTCCTCATTAGCACTCTTCAGGAAAAATCTTGATGATTGGATGGGAGATAGGAAATTCACCCCGGGGATCACTTCTGTGGCTCTGCTCGACAGGGGCACAGGAAAATAATTTTCTTGGGTGGCGAAAGCCAGGGTACATTTTTGGCTAGGCTTATATAGGCCCTAGGGCCAATAGCCTAGTACCCTCCTATGAACCTACTAGAGCACTGAGCTGATTGTGAATGATGTTTCCTACACTGAGACTGAAGATAAACAGCAGTGCACTGAGCTGTGAATGATGTTACCTGCACTGAGACTGAAGATACACAACAGTGCACTGAGCTGTGAACAATGTTACCTACACTGAGACTGAAGATACACATTAGAGCTCTGAGCTGATTGTGAACGATGTTACCTACACTGAGGCTGAAGATACACAGCTGTGCACTGAGCTGTCTGTTAACAATGTTACCTACACTGAGGATGAAGATACGCAGCAGTGCACTTAGCTAATTGTGAACGATGTTACCTACACTGAGACTGAAGATACATAGCAGTGCACTGAACTGACAGTGAACAATGTTATCTACACTGAGGCTGAAGATACACAGCAGTCCACTGAGCTGACTGTGAATGATTTTACCTACACTGAGGCTGAAGATACATAGCAGTGCACTTAGCTGACTGTGAACAATGTTACCTGCACTGAGACTGAAGATACACAGCAGTGCACTGAGCTGTGAACGATGTTACCTACACTAAGACTGAAGATACACAGCTGTGCACTGAGCTGACTGTGAATGATGTTACCTACACTGGGACTGAAGATACACAGCAGTGCACTAAGCTGACTGTGAATTATGGTACCTACACTGAGGCTGAAGATACGCAGCAGTGCACTGAGCTGACTGTGAACAATGTTACCTACACTGAGGCTGAAGATACACAGCAGTCCACTGAGCTGTCTGTGAATGATGTTCAGCCTCAGCCTCCATACAGATTTTGTACCAAGTGAATGCAGAATGGCTACATTCATTCCAGTGCATAAGGGTAGACCTTCCACAGTTCCAGGCAATTACAGACCCATAAGTCTGACCAGCCACATATTGAAAGCCATAGAAAGACTTATCATGGATCTAATCACTCAGGACATAAGGAACTTCCAAACACTAGACTCATTTCAGTTTGGATTCATCAAAGGCAGGTCATACTTACTCGGCGTGATGGTCTTCGTTGAAAAGATCACCAAAATAATGGATGAAAGTAAAATAGTACATACCGGAGACCTCGACCTGGCCAAAGCTTTTGACACAATTCTCCACTCAAGCATTAGAAAAGCTAAATAAATTGGGAATGAACCCCTATGTCACCTGCTGGATTGCCAACTAACACACAAATAAAACACAAGAAATCAAACAGGGGAAGTTACCTCCACAAAGAGACCAGCCACCAGTACAGTCTCCCAGGGTTCTGTGCTGGGACTTCTCCTGTTTGGCATCTACTTTTCTGAAGTAAAAGCCAGTACCAAAGGGCTCTGGTTGACTAAATTTGCAGATGACTGCAAGCTAGGAGCAGTCATTGAATTCCCAAATTACTTAGACAGAACTGGTGCCAGAATCACTGGACTGAAACTAAATGGTAAATAATGCATTACTGTATCCTTTAGGAAGTCATCTACCCCAGGGAACTACCACATTGACTATATGTCCCTAAGAGTTGACCCAGTTGCTTGGGATTTGGGAACTTATGTTGACAATGACCTAACTTTTGACCAACATGTGTCCACTGTCATAAGAAAGTCCTTCTACACTGCATAGCTTATAAGCAACAGGACTACATCTAGGTCTAGACATGTTATTGTTCCCCTTTACTCAGCCTTCATTAGGCCAATCATTGAGTATAATGCTAACATTGATGTATCCTTTTAGACAAATGCAACAAAGAGAACGCCCACACAGATACTTCACTTAATTGATACATGGTCTAAGCAATATGATCTATGTAGACTGCCTCAAAGTCCTGTCACTATGCTCAGTATCCTACAGACTGCTAACAGGTGACATGTCTCTGGCATACAAGACATCATCTGACTCAATACTGATGGGCCTAATAACACATCTGCAAGTCAAATGGAATCAGAAATACTTGGTTCAGAGATCTAATTCTCTTCTGCAATACCAGCATAATGGTCTGGCGAGACAGGTATGTCTTGCAGACGATACAACTGTTTGGAACAGACTCCCCATCCACATAAAACAAAGTTGATTCCTTTCCATATTTGTGTGGAACTTTAATCTATGGATTGGTAATAAAAACATACAAGAGGACTGTCCCTGTCCTACTAATGGACAGAGGCAGCTCCTAAATGCTTTATCCCATGCATGGGTATCCTCAAATGATCTATGTCATGATCCCTTTTATTCTTACTAGAGGTAAAATATAATTATCGACCATGAGACAGGTAACATCAATCTAAAACCAAACTGGACAGGTTAATTCAAGCACCAAAAGGGAAATCGGTTACAATTAAAATGGCCCAGAAGGGCAGCTAGGCTAGTATTTACCTATGAATCTATGAGGGTCTGCTTCTCTTCTGCTCAGCTGATTTTCCAAGACATTCTCCTGGTGTGGAATGTGAGATTTCCTGAGGGTTAAACCTAACTCCTATGTTAGATGCCAAGCTTATATTGTTATCTTGCACAGAAAGTAAGAGTGGATTCCCACCAGCTTTATGATGCACCACACAAGTATTTAATTGCCTGTGAGGATACGCAGGGTTTCTGGCTGCCATACCTAATGGAATGTTTTTATGGCTAAAACTGCAGTCATCATCTCTTTGATGTCAATGTGTGTGTTTTTTTTTTTCATCTGAATTCTGCATTATACCCTTTGAATTCTTTGTTTCCTCTGAGTGGGCCCGCCAAGCTGTGTTCAAGGAATCTGTAGCATGTACGGAGGTGGCCAGGTCTGGCTTGAAACAGACCTCCTGACTGAAAAATCACCTGCTGAATTTAACACAGGATCTCTTTCTTGATATAAGCCATTAGAATGATAGAGCACTTCAGTGAGTAGGAATGTTTTTTTTCTTCATGAGAAGTTTTGCCAAGGGGTCTATAGCAAGACTGCAGATCCTATTTAACCCATGATGCTTTGCATGGCTAAATATAGGTGAAATGGCACAATAAACAAAGAGTTTCATACCCCCACTGTCTGTCCCTCCCCCTCAAACACACACATGTCTCAATGACCCTCCCCCCATTTCCCCCATCATGGCTTCCCCACATTATTCAGTTTACTTTTTTACTACATTTTCACACATTATGCTTTATTCTTTAGCTTTCTTCTGCATCCTTTCCACACATCCTAACTGGGGAGATAATAATCGAATTAAGCTGAAAGTCTGGGGACTTCCAGGTCCCCAGAAATCATTGGGGTTTCTAACTGTTCTGAGATACATTTCAGAGTTTTGGTTCAGTGATGCCCTGAAAGTCATGACCTAGGAATTCAATCTTACTCGTTCACCTTTGCTTTTTCCTGCATTCTTGCTGCACAATTCATCTGGGTCAGAATGTAGTGTAGTAACAGTGAGAAAAATACTTCAATTAAGTTGAAGGTCTGGGTTCTGCTAGGTCCCCATAAACCATAGAGTTTCTAGATGTTCTGAGGTGCATTTCTGAGTTTTTTCCCATCCTTTTGACTCAATAACACCCTAAACAAAAATCATTAGTAAGGAAAGAAATTCAGTCTCACTTTTCACCTTCCCTTTTCCTAAATCCTTTCCACATCCCCTAACTGGCCAAGAGAAGAGTGTAGGAAGCGTGGAATAAGTAATACAATGAAGCTGGGCAGTCTGAGGGATGCTCAACTGCTGAAGACGTGGGGTTATAAATGCTCTGAGGTGCATTTTAAAACTGTTTTCCAACCTTTTATCCAATGATGACTTGAACAAAAAGAATGAGTAAGGAAAGCAGCTCTATCTCTTTAAGTTGTGTCTGAGAGAACAGCCGTTCGCAGTACACGGAGACGACTGAGACGACAACAAGTGCTGCAAGGATGCATTAGTACCATCTGGGAATACTGCCTGCTTCTCTACCCTTAACAATGGTTACAACAAGGACGCAGTAATACCATCTGGGAATACTGCCTGCCTCTCTACCCTTAACAATGGTTACAACAAGGATGCATTAGTACCATCTGGGAATACTGCCTGCCTCTCTACCCTTAACAATGGTTACAACAAGGATGCATTAATACCATCTGGGATACTGCCTGCCTCTCTACCCTTAACAATGGTTACAACAAGGATGCATTAGTACCATCTGGGAATACTGCCTGCCTCTCTACCCTTAACAATGGTTACAACAAGGATGCATTAATACCAGCTGGGATACTGCCTGCCTCTCTACCCTTAACAATGGTTACAACAAGGATGCATTAATACCAGCTGGGAATACTGCCTGCCTCTCTACCCTTAACAATGGTTACAACAAGGATGCAGTAATACCACCTGGGAATACTGCCTGCCTCTCTACCCTTAACAATGGTTACAACAAGGATGCAGTAATACCATCTGGGAATACTGCCTGCCTCTCTGCCCTTAACAATGGTTACAACAAGGATGCAGTAATACCATCTGGGAATACTGCCTGCCTCTCTACCCTTAACAATGGTTACAACAAAGATGCAGTAATACCACCTGGGAATACTGCCTGCCTCTCTACCCTTAACAATGGTTACAACAAGGATGCAGTAATACCACCTGGGAATACTGCCTGCCTCTCTACCCTTAACAATGGTTACAACAAGGATGCAGTAATACCACCTGGGAATACTGCCTGCCTCTCTACCCTTAACAATGGTTACAACAAGGATGCAGTAATACCACCTGGGAATACTGCCTGCCTCTCTACCCTTAACAATGGTTACAACAAGGATGCAGTAATACCACCTGGGAATACTGCCTGCCTCTCTACCCTTAACAATGGTTACAACAAGGATGCAGTAGTACCATCTGGGAATACTGCCTGCCTCTCTGCCCTTAACAATGGTTACAACAAGGATGCAGTAATACCATCTGGGAATACTGCCTGCCTCTCTGCCCTTAACAATGGTTACAACAAGGATGCAGTAATACCATCTGGGAATACTGCCTGCCTCTCTGCCCTTAACAATGGTTACAACAAGGATGCAGTAATACCACCTGGGAATACTGCCTGCCTCTCTGCCCTTAACAATGGTTACAACAAGGATGCAGTAATACCACCTGGGAATACTGCCTGCCTCTCTACCCTTAACAATGGTTACAACAAGGATGCATTAATACCATCTGGGAATACTACCTGCCTCTCTACCCTTAAAAATGGTTACAACTCTGATGTCTGGCATTACTGACTGACTGTAATCCTCTGTGATTTATCAGAAACAAATCATTGTTTATTGGAGAGACACAGCAGAGACATTATGTAATACTAGGAATGTTCTGCAAAATCAGAGAAAGACCAGAGGGACACCCTAGGGAGTTTTGATAATCAGGGACAGCTGGCAGTATGGACACATTTGCTAGGTAAATGTAATGCCTGCCAGTTTGCCCTGAAAGGTGCCCACTATTTTTATCATGTTACTTTCAAGGATTTAAAAAAAAATTACCACTGGCCATTCCTTCAGTTATTAGCCAATCCTACTATTCATCGTTCTATACTTTTTAATATGTGCAGGCTTTCTAGCAGTTGGTGCCTAGAGAGATGGAGTAAAAGTCTCTGTGAACTGACTGGACAGGTGTGCTTCTGTGTTTTTTAAATCCTTACCATCATATGGAAAGTCAGAACCTCCCCATAGGGAACCCTTTGTTTAGAGGTGCCTTTTTTTACCCTTTTTTTAAAGAAAAGCAATGGGGAAATATAAATAAAGTCAGAAAAGCACCCCTAGCAGATGGGCACCCTTGGCAGCAACCCAGTTCACCTATGTATAAGGTCATCCCTGATTCTCAGGAAGTCCCTGGTTGTTATCTTCTTCTGGTGTTCTAAAGTAATACGTCTTTCAGCTTTTTAGGGGCTGCCAGAGCAGAACTCTGGTCCGCTAATGATTTGCAGTGGACTTTTTTTTTTTTTTTTACGGTGCCGAGTTGCCAGCCCGGCAGCCAACCTTCAAAGAAGGCACACCCATTCACGCACGCATCTACCTGCATCTCTTTAACATTACTTGACTGCGGGGAGGACATGCAGACTCCACACAGAAGGCGTTCCAGCCGAGAATCGAACTGGAGATCCTCTTGCTATGAGGTGACAATGCTACCACTGCACCACCTTGGTGTACAGAATTGAAATATGTGGTGAGAAAAGTATAGTTGTGCACACATCATAAATTTGGATGTTCAAGTGTTTTCACTGCTGCAGTTATAATGGATGGAATTTCTTGCTGTGGAAGTCCTTGGCCAGCCTGACTACCAGAGAATTTTCTCCTCCTCCTGAAGCCAGCAGGCACCGTGACCAACATAAAGACATCTGGGTATAAAGAGAGTCAGCTGGTATCTTAATCTTAGCACTATCTTGCCCCCAAGAGATAGGAGCCCTGTAGTAGGCCCCTAAGAGCAAGGGCATAAGCTCAGTAGCTCTCGGGTATGTATGGAGAAGGTGGAAGGAACAATCTGGAACTAGAGAGAAGAATAAACACCCCACGGAACACTCTGGAACTAGAGAGGAGAATAAACACCCCAATCCTATACTGCAAGAGGGAAAGAATACTGCAATAGTGAATACACTCAGACATCAACCTTTTATTTATTTATTAACATTTGGTGACTAGGAAAGTCCGAATTGGTCAGGAACCCATTTTCATTGGAGGCCTGGGGAGGAAAGCTCCACAATTATCAAAATACAATCACAAAAGTTTAAATAATTTTTAAAGAAAAGACAGTGACAAGATATTAAATTAATAACATATATAAGGTAGGCATAGATTAATAGTGCAAACTTACATAGAATCATAGACGGTTTACATGGTTGGCGTTTAAAACATAGTTAACATTTGTGATGTATTGTAAAGAATAGGGTCAAACAGATCACATAGCTTTAATTAGCATGCAGCCAATAGAGTGCATGTGTAAGTAATAAGAGTAGGTGTTTAGTAGAAAGTGTAGTAAGTAGGTGTTTATGGTAAGTACCCACAACTGCACTGTTCTTTGTGTTTCGCTGTTGTAGTCATAACTGATGGGATGACTTCCAAAGTTGAAAGGAGGATGGATGGAAAGATTAGGTTGAAGAAAGCATGCCCTGCAAGATGGCAGGGGTAAAAGCAGCAGCTTCCAAAATGTCCTCAGTGGCCACCCCTTTTAGAAAAGCTGTAGATGTAGTAGTAGCCCTACTGGAATATGATCTCATAGGATCTGGCAGTTTCTTTCCATGATGGCTGTAGCAAAAAAGGATACAGTGGGAGATCCAGCTGGAGATTTTTTTGTTTAGAAACTGTTCCCCCCTCAGAGCTACAGGCAAACGCCATCAAAAGCTGATCAGACTTCCTGGCATTCTTTGTTCTGTCCAAGTAGTAATGCAGCTGCCTATGGACATCCAAAGTATGAAAGATACTTTCCCCCTTTATTTATGGTTAGGAGAGAAGGTAGGTAAGTGGATGGTCTAGTTTAAAGCGATCCCTATAACCACTGTTTACTTAAAGGAAGGGTTGGTCATAAGATAGACTCTGTCCGGGTGGAAAGTAATGAAGGGTTCCACACACAAAAGGGCCTGAAGCTCTGAAACCCTTCCAGCTGAAGTAATGGCTAGCAGGAAGGCTGGCTTTCAGGTGAGGAATTTAATGTCCGTGGAGGCTGCTGGCTTGAAAGGTGGGAGGCTGACCTTCTTCAGAATAAAACTGAGATCCCACAGGGGAACCGGAAGATTCATCGGGGATCTAATGTGGATAACCTCTCACAGGAACTGTGTCATGAGATGAAGAAAGAAGACAAGGTACTGAGTAGGGAGATAAGCTGAAATTGCTGAAGCATGGATGTTAACAGAGGAATAAGAAAGTCCTTTGACAAAAAGTCCTGATAATTATGAAAGGATCAGAGGCATCTGAGCTTGCAGACTCTGCCTCATTTGTTTGTACTACATAGTGAATCTATTCCATTTGCCGGATAACGATTTTCCTGTACTAGGTCTTCTGCCTTCTTTTAGAATGTCCAGGACATGTTTGTCAAGGGGTTCTCCCCACTCCAGGGGATCAAGCTATCATCATCCAACATGTCAATCTGAGAGTGCTCAGGTTGGGATGTATGATGACGCCCTTGTTCTGTGTTAGTAGGTCCACTCACAGGGGCAGCAATCACGGTTCCTTCTTGCTTAGGCTGAGCATTAGAAGGTGCCAGTGCTGCCTTGGCCAATCTGCGGCTATTAATATGACCCTTTGCCCTTCTTCCCTTATCTTCAGCAGTACCCTGGTGGGCAAGGGTATTAGGGTAGTTATAGAGGAAAAGGCCTATCCAAGGGTAGATGAATGCATCTGTCTTCCAGGCTAACTTTGTTTTGGTCCTTATGCAAAATTATTTAAAGTGAGTATTTTCTTTGTGGCAAAAAGGTCTATCTGTAGCAGTCCCATTCTTTGGCTATGCTGAGAAAAACTTCCCATGCAATTGCCACTTGTAATAGTCTGACAGTCTGCTTAGGTGATCTGCCAGCTGATTGGTTTCTCCTGGTAGGTACTGTGCCATGAGGTGCAGGCCTTGAGAGTTTGCAGTTTCCCAAAGATCTATGGCTAGGTGACAAAGATGGTAAGAGTGAGTCCCCCTGCTTGTTTATGTACCACATAACCACAGTATTGTCTGTCTTTATCAGGCATACTCCTGGTTTCCATTGGTCTTTGAAGACAATCAGACCTTTTTGGACTGCCATCTGTTCTTTTAGTATGATGTGCTTGTTCTTGACCTGGGAGTCCCATCTACCCTGAATCTGTTAGTTGTTGTAGTGGGCTATTTCTGAGGCATCTATTGTCAGAGTTTAGTTCTGAGGATGATCCTGAATGGAAGGCCCGAGTTGAGGGACCATTCTCAGGCCTACCACACAAACTCTTTCCTGAGCCAAGGAAGGAATTTCACCCTGAAGCTGAGGGACTGAAAATGTTGGCAAACACATTTCTGAGCTATCACTGCAGCTTCCTTATATGAAGTCAAGCCAGGAGGATCATGAGGATGCAGGAGACCATGTAACTCGAGGCTCTGAGGAACTCTATGTCTGTGAGGTAGTTCCTGAGAAGGAGATTTTAGAAGTGCAGAGCTAGAAAGGTAACCTTGTCTGGACAAAGGAAAGCTTTCTGACGTGATGAGTCCAGCAAAGCCCCAAGAAACACAATTCTGTTTGTGGGAAAGGTCTGAGACTTTTGGGTACGGCTGGTTAACCCTACTGCAAGGTACTCTGTAAACACCCTTGGTGCAGTAGAAAAAAACAAAGAGCAAGGAAGTAAACTGGTAATGGACACTCCTTGCTTTGAATCTCAGGAACTGGCAGTGTGTTCTGGCTATGGATATGTTGGGATATGCATCTCTGAGATCCACAGTAACCATTAAATCCTTGATGAGTGATCAGCAGCAGTTGGGCCTGCAAGGATAGCATTTTGAAAACTGTCACTCACAGAAACTTGTTTAGTCTTGATAGGGCTAAGGCTATTCTACAAAGGTCTTCTTCTCTTGAGAGTAGGACAATTTTGAATTGAAACCTGTACCTCACTCCTGGTCTGTTACTCTTCCTATGTCCACTTGATGTAGATGTTCCAGAATTGCTGGCTTTATTACATGCCTTCATTCTCTGAGCATTAAGGAAATGCCTGTGAAACCTGGTTGGTTTATGAACAAAATTCTGTATCCATGCATCAGAATTCTTAGGACCCAACATTCTTGGATGATTTTCCCCCACTCTTTCACGAATAATCCCAGATGACATCTATTTTTTTTTGGAAAGGGTGACAAGGAGAAAAGTGAATGGATATATACTAGACTAGGTTTGGATATTAGAGGCCCAGTAATAGAGGAGCTCTGTCAGGTAATAGTTGTTCCCTGGAGGCATCCCTGCTTTGAGAGACCCTAGGCTTCTGTTTTTTAGTAAATTTGCTATTTGTTTCCAAAGGGGCCTTTCTTTTCCTTAGTCTGCTTTTCTTTATCTTGCTAATTGAGAAAGAACCCACTTTTTGTGGAGTAATTTCCATTGTACATAATGGGGTAGGTGAAACAGCGGTTTCACTGACTTTTCTTCCCTTCTCCCTTTTTATAAATACCCGTTCAGATGAGGGTCCAAATAACAACTCTTTGTCTAACAGAGTGTTTAAAAGCTAAATCTTCACATGCACTGGCAAGGGTTATGTCCTCAGCATCCCACATCTCTGCATAACTGACCCCATATCAACTGCCCTGGATGATGCATCCAATGTATCACAGTCACATTTGACAGATTCCTAACCTGGGAAGAGATGCCAGAAAGATCCAGCATTTTATCTTATAAGGCTTTGTCTTCTCTCCTCCACCATGTCCTTAAGTTGGGACAGAAGAGACATCTGGAACTTGAGCATATGTATATGGCAGTTCAGACCTCAGAAGGCCAGGGTGGCAAAGGTATAAACTATTTTTCCATGATCGCAGGTATTCTGCTTTTGCTGTCAATGAGGATACGTTTTGATTGGAACCCCAAAAGCTCCACTGCTCTCTATGGACAACATATCTGGACTAGCAGTTGGGTTCTTTTACTGTCACTTACTGAAGTTGACGACCATATAGGTTCAGGCTTCCTGGTGCCAAGAAGTTAAGAATCTAGGTCAAAGGATGCAGTTGGGAATGCATCCTCCAAGGTTTCAATAACCTCAGTAACAACTAAAGTTTTGGGCTTTACTTCTCCCAGAAGTACTCTGTACTTTTATAGCCCAGACAAAAAATCCTTAGTATCCTACTTGAAGAAATCATTCATGATATTCAAGTATTTAAAAATGAAAAACCTCTACTGGGGAGGTACAGAATAAGGTGTCCTCAGCATTTAACATAAAAGAGAGAAGAGAGGATACCTGACCTGCATAAGCCAGTTCACCTGACAAGTCTGAAGAATCAGGTTCCTTAAGAAGAGATGCTTCCCTCTTCCTTTCTGGCTGTAGACCCCCAAGTAGTGGTGGATGATCTGTGAGAAGCTGCAGGTTCATAACAAACCTATTTTAGTGTCAGTTAGTCATGTGAGGAGGCCTATGTAAAGTGCAGAGATGGCTGCCTACCCAGTTCAAGCTAAGGCAAGATAGTGGATGCCCAAGGTTTGAACATCTTACGCCTTTTCTTAGGGAGAAGTAGCCTATTTTGAACTCCCAGGTCACAGTCTGGCACTGATGACTTTAGTATGAGAGTCATAGGCATTCCTATTTTTAAGACTGAAAGGTATACAACCCTCACCTGTGGTTATCAGAATACAGACACTGAAATTAGACGTTCATGTAGAGGTATCCAGATCTGCTGATAAAAAAAAACTTTGGCTTAGAAGAACATGCATTCTTCTAATAATGTGGTAGGTTCTGATGGGTTCTGATCTTGCCAATGACTTCAGTCTAAGCAGGTGCCCAGGAAGGGAGCTGCAGACTCAATGCCCTCAAATCTAGGGGGACCTTGGGACTTCATTGGTGTGTTCTTGGTACCCCAATTGTTCTTTCTGTGATGGCTGCTTATCTTTATGTTTTTCCAGTGGGATTTCCATGGGTATCTAACAGTCATCATGGCAGTTCTAGACAAGACATGCATCTTTTTCTGATTCAAGTAATCCTGGAGACTTTTTGCTTTCCATTTAATGGTTCTCTGATTGAACCTCACACAATGAGGTAATGATTTGCTCTGTGCCCAGACAGAACAAATGCAGAATATGAAAGTTTTGATGTGGAATGGCATCTAGCCTGACATCTGACTACTAGCTGACCAATATCAAACAACAGAAATAACTGTCATCCCTGTGCTACAACTCATCAAGCAAATAAAGCAGCAACAACAACATGAGTCATTTTCTTAAAGGGGCCTGTGGCATTTATCTGCACTCTGGAACCAGACTAAACAAATGCGTTTATGAGAGTGGGAGAGTACACTGACCGCTCTGGAACCAGACTAAACCAATGCATTTATGAGAATGCGAGAGTACACTGACCGCTCTGGAAGCCAGACTAAACCAATGTGTTTATGAGACTGGGAGAGTACACTGACCGCAGATCTTTCCTTGAAATGCAGCAAGACAGAACCAAAGACGATGCAGAAGGACATCACTGCTATACAACATGCATCCTTGCATGCAGTAAGGAGAACATCAACAGAGTGGAGAAGGGAAGGATGTAAAGTTCTCAAAGCTGGGCCAGAGACTGGGGCATCTGTGGCAGAAGTTCAAAGGGTTAGTACCAATGAAAGAGTGAAAAGTATGAAGGCAGCTTATATTTAGGAAAAGGTAAGAAAATTCCAATAGAAGAGATTCAAATGGTTGTAAATTGATTGATACAGAGGGGGTAGGTGTTCTGGTAATGGCTGAAGGGAGGATGGAGATGGTGAAAATAATGTTGAAGGTATGGGGAGGTGGGTACGTTTTGGGATGTGTATAATCAAATGTGGATAGTTTGGGTTTTATATCATGAAACAAATGAGAAAAATAAGGAATATGTTGCTGCTTATATATGGACAGAGGGGGAAAATGGTTAACAGGGTAGAGTGATGAGGAGATTTTAATATGGCATCGAACCCACTACGTCACAGGCTGCTTGGTAAAACTGAATTTTCACATTATATCTCAACAATTATAAGTGAATGAATGGTTAATCTGGCTGACAAGTAAGACAATTAACCTTCAATAGGATCGAAACGAAGTGGTCTAGCCAGTTGGACATACATTTGATGGATGATGAGACAGGATGAAAAATGGAAGATACATGGATTACAGAAGGATAAATATCAGATCACACATTATTGAACATGGGTTAGAGTTAAGGTAACAAGGAATTCAGCGGGTGGAGGTGGTACTCAGGGAAACGGAGAAGTACAGAGTGGGTGGGATAGCGAATGGGGCAGTATAAAGGCAGTTCGGACAGAAATAATTGGATATGGTGCGGAACGAAAATGGCAATGAAGGAGAAAGAGAATGGGATTAGAAAAAAGGAGATCGAGAGGATGAGGAGTACAAGCATGAACTGGTGCAAGGTCAGGTGACGCTGAAGATGCAAAGCAAAAGGGCAATGTGGTGATGGACAGGGGACACTGCAGTGAAGTTACTGCCATGGCAGTGAAAGAAGAAAGACAGGGTTAGAGGGCAGAATGTGAAGAAAGGTAAGTAGCAAACAATAAACATGGAAATAATGGAGAAACTAAGGGTATACAGCAGAGAGTGATGCAGTAGCTGCAGTAAGATACAAAAAGGTAAAAGGAACGCCAAATAGGTTCCTGACTGCGTTTTACAAAACTGTAGGAACAGAAATAGGAGCTATTTTGTTAAAGTATTTAGTTACGTATTATGGAGAGCATATCCTCTGCACCTATGGAGGAATCAGAAATGGTGGTGCTCCATAAAGGGAAAAGTGATAAGGAGAACACAGCAAATTACAGGCCCATATGCTTACATCATCGGGCAGAGAGTATCTGGCTAAGGTTTGATAGCTATATTTGATAAAGTAATGCTAAAACTGGTGGAAGATGTCAAAATGGGTTTCGTTTAAGGCAGATCTTTAATAGGCCAATGGATGTTGTTCCTACATTTTGTAGAGTGGAGACGTAGAGAGGTTCAAACAAAAGTGTGGCTGATGTTAGTGGAAGCACAAAATATTTGTGACGCAGTTAATTGTGATTTCTTGTTTAGAATGCTTCAAGAAACTATGGGATGTGGAATGATTTGCACAGGAAGTAAAACAGTTGTATGCAGCATCACGAGTCAGAATTAGTATGAATGGCAGAATTTCTGGTGAAGTAAGGATAGGAGGGGATACCTAATTGTTAAAGATATCTGTATGAAAGATTTGTTTGGAAGAGATGAAATGGAAGCTAAACAGTTTTGAAAGTTTGCAAAGAGAGTATGTCTAAGTAAAGGGGAATAATTGCACTGTAGGGGAGTAGCAGTGAGTCTATGAAGGGAATTAAGTAGGAGAAAGAGGAAAGTGCAGAAGAGGCAGAGAAAATAATATGAAGAGGAATAAGGGACAGGAGTCAGATAAAATATATATAAGATTAATAGAGGTTTAGGAAAAAGGGAGGGTAAAGTGGTGAGACATAAAGTGGATATGCTTCAACAATGGTAGACAGGCTGGAGGACAGGCTTCAACAATGGTAGACAGGCTGGAGGACAGGCTTCAACAATGGTAGACAGGCTGGAGGACAGGCTTCAACAATGGTAGACAGGCTGGAGGACAGGCTTCAACAATGGTAGATAGGCTGGAGGACAGGCTTCAACAATGGTAGACAGGCTGGAGGACAGGCTTCAACAATGGTAGACAGGCTGGAGGACAGACTTCAACAATGGTAGACAGGCTGGAGGACAGGCTTCAACAATGGTAGACAGGCTGGAGGACAGGCTTCAACAATGGTAGACAGGCTGGAGGACAGGCTTCAACAATGGTAGACAGGCAGGAGGACAGGCTTCAACAATGGTAGACAGGCTGGAGGACAGGCTTCAACAATGGTAGACAGCCTGGAGGACAGGCTTCAACAATGGTAGACAGGCTGGAGGACAGGCTTCAACAATGGTAGACAGGCTGGAGGACAGGCTTCAACAATGGTAGACAGGCTGGAGGACAGACTTCAACAATGGCTGACAGGCTGGAGGACAGGCTTCAACAATGGTAGACAGGCTGGAGGACAGACTTCAACAATGGTAGACAGGCTGGAGGACAGGCTTCAATAATGGTAGACAGGCTGGAGGACATGCTTCAACAATGTTAGACAGGCTGGAGGACAGGCTTCAACAATGGTAGATAAGCTGGAGGACAGGCTTCAACAATGGTAGACAGGCTGGAGGACAGGCTTCAACAATGGTAGACAGGCTGGAGGACAGGCTTCAACAATGGTAGACAGGCTGGAGGACAGGCTTCAACAATGGTAGGGATAAGAAAATGAGATTGCAACAAGGAAGGAAGTTAGACAGAACTACCATAG